>NC_081532.1:2249204-2301704 GCF_030273125.1 Centropristis striata | reverse complement strand
TGCGTGCACATGTGTGTGTATGCGTCTATGTGTGCATGTGTGTGCATGAGCGCTCCAGTATGTGTGTGTGTGTGTGTGTGTGTGTGTGTGTATGCATGAATATTCAGGTGTGTGTGTGTGCAGGTGTGTGTGTCTCTGTGCATAAACCCCCTGGTGTGTGTGTGTGCAGACAGGTGCAGGTGTGTGGCTTGTTTGTGTGTCTGTCGTTAAATCTGACTGTGTGTTCAGGTGTGTGTGAGTAGGGGGGGGGGGGCGTGAGGAGTGTGTAATGGCAGGTGTGTGAGATGTGCAGGTGTGTGTGTGTGTATTTTTCCGTTCTGAAGAGGTAGTGCAGAGGTGTGTGTGTGTGTGTGTGCTCTTGTACTTGTATCTTTGTGAGGACGATTTAATATTTTTTTGGTGAAGCGAGGACGTTTTGGACAGTTCTTCTATTATCAAAGGGCCGTTTGAGAGTTATTACTCTTCAGGTGTGTTCACACAGAAAGCGGAGCACATCTTCACCTCGCATCATTCATGTAAATGTGACAGCTGGTTCAGACGGTTATTCCCTCCATCTTCTCCTCCGCGTCCTCTCTCTATTTTTATGAAGTGGAGTCATAAAGACGGAGATAAGTGCAAAATCTCACCAGAAACCTTTTCAACTCTGACTCAATTTGCAGCTCGTCTAATGTGTCCTCGCTGCACAGTTCGCTGTGTCACTTTATTCTGTTTTTGACGGTAACTGTGATATTTAAGATATAAAATACTGACATCGTGTTAATGATACACATATGATAATATCCTGTACACTGTAAAAAAAAAAGAAAAAACTGTTGTTTTTACGGTAAAAAACCAGCAGCTGTGGTTGCCAGAACTTTAACATAAAAAATATGGTGCACCTTTTTTAAATATTAAGGTAAAAATATATTAGCACTGTTGATTTCACGTTTAAGATTGCCATTTTATTCCATTTTTTACCCAGTTTTTTGCAATTTTTTGTTTATGTGTTTTTTGTTTGTTTTGTGTATTTTTTTATCAGTTTTTTTGTAATTTTTTGTCTGTTTTGTGTGTTTTTGGTAATTTTTTGTTTATGTGTTTTTTGTTTGTTTTGTGTATTTTTTTGTCTGTTTTTTGTAATTTTTTGTCTGTTTTTCTGTGTTTTTTGCAATTTTTTGTTTAAGTGTTTTTTTGTGTTTTGTATCATTTTTGTCTGTTTTTTGTCATTTTTTGTCATTTTTTGTCTGTTTTTTTACGTTTTTTGTCTTTTTTTTATGTGATTTTTCTTCATTATTTTTAATGCAATATTTTGTATTTGATGTTTTTTGTGATTTTTGTGTATTTTTCTGTGGTTTTTTGTAAAAAAAAAAAAAAAAAAAGATTTTCCATCAAAAGAAACGCTGTTCTGCCATAAAATTGACAAGAAAATACTTTATAAATGAAAACGCATGAATTAAAGATTTTACCATTAAATATTACAATATATTTCTGTTAGAGATATGTTGTTTATAACATTTAACAGTTAAAAAAATATGTTTTACAAAATATAAATGCAAAAATTACGCTGCTGGTTTGTATATATATTACATTAAATAGTAAATTAAAGAGGAGTAATGTATTTTTCAGAAAACAAACCTGTAAAAAATACAGTTTTGGCTGATTTATACATTTACAGTGTTTAATTGTTACTGAAACTGAATTAACTCATTTATCATTTTACGTCTTTTCCTGTCATTGTTTAGCAGTTTTTATTGTAAAATCTATAGATTTTTTTTACAGTGTAAGTAATTCAGCACCCCTTAAATAATTTCTGTTACTGTACATGGTCATTATCTCTGCGCCTCCCTACTCTTACATGTTCTGTGTAACTTATTATTTAATTACAAAAAAGAAACAAGAAGTGAAAGATTAATTTGTCAGTTTGTCTATAATAATGATGATGGTGTGGTGATGTCGTGCCAACCCCACTGTGAATACATGATTAGATTTAAAGTTAAATTCAGATTTATTAAAAAGATAAATCCATTTTATTCCAGCTTGGGTGTCATTTTCATCGCTGCATCCATCATTTCAATTGACTCTGATAAATTACACTCTGCAAAAAAAAAGCATCTAAAAGTTTGGAAATGGTGACATTACTTCATCAAAGTGTGTCAAAAAAATATATAGCTGAAGTTACACAATCAGACATTAACCCTTTGGAGTTCGGGGATATTTTGACTCCTTTTTATTCTGCCTGTTTAAACCACTTGTCATTTTTTTTTCAGTACAACCTATATATGACCTGATCATTTTTTCATTTTGACTTACTGGATCAACATTTTGAACACAGAAAACACACAAAAATTACAAAAAAACACACATTAGAAAAGACATAAATACATAAAAGAAACACTTAAAAAACATTTTTAAAAAAACACACAAAACACATTTTTTTTAACAAAAAGACACATAAAACACACACTCAAAACACACCAAACACATAATTTATTTTTAAAAATACACAAAAAAATTACAAAAAACACATAAAACACACAAAAACACACAAAATATGACAAAAAGCACATATAAAAAACACACAAAAACACACATGAAAACACAAAAAAAACATAAAACATGACAAAAACCACATATAAAAACACACATAAAACACACATAAAAACCTACAAAAACTGACAAAAAGCACATATAAAAACCTATAAAAAAACACACAAAACACACATAAAAAACACAAAATATAACAAAAAAGCACATATAAAAACACATTAAAAAAAACACACAAAACACACAAAAAACACACAAAATATAACAAAAAAGCACGTATAAAAACACACATAAAAACACATAAAAAACACAAAAAAATGACAAAAAATACACAAAAAATACAAAAACACACAAAAATAAAAACGCACAACAAAATACAAAAAACACATAAAAATGCACCGAAATCACAAAAAACATTAAACATAAAAGATTACATTAAAATGCTGAATGCACACTGCAGAATTTGAAAACACCTGCAAAAAAAGGGAAAATAACACTTGGTCATGGTGTGTTTTATTTTTTATTTTTTTTACCTTTGCTGAAAAAGAGTTGACACACTAAATGTGACATGGAAACTTCTGGAAAAGCCAAAACTTTAGAGTTCAGCTGACAGCAGGGAAACATGTGTTTTTTCTGTGTTTCTTGTTTTTAAAAAATGTGTGTGCTTTTGGTGGTTTTTTTTGTGTTCAAAATGTTGATCCAGTAAGTCAAAATGAAAAAAATAATGCTCAGGTTGTATAGGTGAAGTTGTGCTGAAAAGAATGATACCAACATGGCATGGTGAACATTTTTTATGTGATAAATACAGACAGAATGAAAAAGAGTCAAAAACCAACAAAATAGCCCCAAACTCTAAAGCATGGGTCTCAAACTCGCGGTCCGCGGGCCAATTGTGGCCCTCCTGACGATATTTTGTGGCCCCCACCTTGATATAAAAGTTTAATGTGAGTTTTATATGAATGGCACTTTACGTGTGGTGTATGGTCCCTTTAATTACTTTTTTTTGTGATTTTGTGTCTTTTCTTACTATTTTTTTGTCTTTTTTTAATAATTTTGTGTCTTTTTTTTAGTAATTTTGTGTCTTTTTTTAATCATTTTGTGTCTTTTTTGGTAATTCTGTGTCTTTTTTGGGTGATTTTGTGTATTTTTTAAGTCATTTTGTGTCTTTTTTAGTCATTGTGTGTCTTTTTTTGGTCATTTTGTGTCTTTTTTTAAATTAATTTAGTTTTCTTTCTGTCATTTTGTGTCTTTTTGGGTCATTTTGGGTCTTTTTAAATTATTTTGTGTCTTTTTTGGTAATTCTGTGTATTTTTTAGTCATTTTGTGTCTTTTCCTAATGATTTTGTGTCTTTTTTAATAAATTTGTGTCTTTTAAATAATTTGTGTCTTTTTTGGTAATTTTGGGTCTTTCTTTAGTAATTGTTTAGTAATTTTGTGTATTTTTTTGGTTGTTTTGTCTCTTTGTTTGGTCATTTTGTGTCTTTTTAAAGTAATTTAGTTTTTTTCTGTCATTTTGTTTCTTTTTTTTTTGTAATTTTGTCTCTTTGTTTGGTAATTTTGATACTGCCTCCAACGGCCCCTACGTGATTTGAGTTTGAGACCCCTGCTCTAAAGGGTTAATCTCAGTGTGCAAACTATGAAATAGCTTCTTCTTTTTTTGAGACACTGATAGCTGCTGCTTTCTGTGAGCACATTGTCTATTTAATGATCAGTTAATAATCACATCAAACCTCCAAACAGGATCAAAACCAACATTATGTCTGATAGAACACAAAGCTCAGTCTGCAGAGATATACTGTACGTTCTAACGTTTATCTGCACAAATGAGACTCCAATCTGGTCGGATTTCAAACAACAGCCTGTAAACAAACAAACATAAACATTGAATAAAGAAAATCTTTGACGCCAGACTGAATACAAAGAGCTGAGTCCATCAACAGCAGTTAAAGTAACCATCACATGTCATTAAACACAATGAATTCAAGAATAACAGGCATGATGGTTCCTTTATTAAAGAGACTGAGTGATGAATCAACCTCAAGCATGAATCATACTTCAATAATAGGCTGTTAACGCATGAGGCATGATGATGAAGATGCAGAAAAATAGAAGAAGAAGAAGGCAGAAATAGAACATTGTTCAGACTTTAGAGATGACACAAAAGTTCACGATTCATGTTTTCCAGGAATGTCTTATTAAGAGGAGCTCAGCTTGTAGTTTGCAGCCTGTTTAAACTGTTCTTCATGACAAAACAATTATTTCTTTTACAAAAAACACAAAAAAAACACACTAAACACGCATAAAAACCCCCACAAAAAATACAAAAAACCATTAAAAAACACAGAAAAATACACAAATATCACAAAAATCATTAAAAACAAAATATTGCATTAAAAATGCTGTATGCACACTGCAAAATTTGAACAAAAATTTACAAAAAAATCCTACATAAACCCAAACAAAAAAACACAAAAACATGCATAAAAAACACAAAACCCCCACAAAAAATACAAAAAGCCCCATTAAAAAAAACACAAAAATACACACAAAACAAACACAAAAAAAACCCCCAAAACATTTTTTTAACCAAAAACACAGAAAAAACTTTTTTTTTTTTACAAAAAAACATTTTTTTTTACAAAAAATCCCACGTAAAACCCCCACAAAAACATGCATAAAAAACACAAAAACATACAAAAAACACTCCTTCTTTTTTCTTTTTTTTTTACAAAAATACACAAAAATCATATAAAACATTAAACACAAAATATTGTATTAAAAATGCTGAATGCACACTGCAAAATTCCAAAAACCTCAGCAAAAACTTCAGTAAAATCATGTTCCACTTGGTCATGGTGGTTTTCACTTTTGCTGGAAAAGAGTTGATGCAGTAAACGGGACATGGAAACTGGAGCTTTCTTGGACTCCAGGGGATTTAATAACTATATTTGGAGGAAAAACTGAATGTGAGTTTTGTCACTGAAAACTGCAGAACGTTGGTCAGAGCAGTGAGTCAAAGGTGAGACACGAAATCAGCCTGTAAACTGTTAATGGATGTTTACAGCAGACTGTTGAACTTGTTGCTGCATTCCCAGATTTCAGCAATTATTCACATTATTATTATTATTATTACTGACAGGAATGTTCTGCAAAAACAACACCAGAGTTGTAATAAAGTGAAATGACCCTTTAAGGTTCGGGTTCGGAGATGAAGCGTCCTCACAAGAAGCAGGAATGTGTTTTGTTTGGTTGAACCAGTGAACAGTACACTCTCAGAAATAAGGGTACAGTACAGAGTCCTTTTTGTCCCCCGAGGTACAATCTACACTAATGTACCCCCAAGGGCCAATTATTGGACCTTAAGGTACCCATATGTATCTTTTGAGGGCCAAAAAGGTAAATATGGGTACCCAAGTGGTAAAAGGTACATATATGTACCCTTCCTTCTACATGCTGGGGTACAATAGACAATCTGTGTTAGGCTCTACAAATGACAGTAGCCTAAATATTAATTATTGTTTAAATAATTATTTAGTCTTTCTTCAGCAGTAGGTTAGTTATACTTTTTATCTTTAAAATGTTTACATTGTTTAGTTAAATTAAAATGAAATGTGAAAATAAATAAAAAAAGTATGATAAAGTTAAAACTTATTTGTCTTTTGTATAATGTAGATACACAAAAATATATAAAACTAGAAAATTTCCTCTGGGGAAATTTTGAAAGGGCCACGGGGGCTACTGCCGGTGTGTGTACACTATGATGAGATTCTTCAGAGATTTAAAACTATGCCCTTTAACCTCAAAATGTGTGTGTGTGTGTGTGTGTGTGTGAGTGAGAGAAACATGTATCTGGAGGAGTGTGCACGCTTACGCGCGCATTTGTGTGTGTGTGTGTGTGTGTGTGTGTGTGTGTGTGTGTGTGTAGCGAAAATCGCATAAAGTTATCTGTGTGTGTGTGTGTGTGTGTGTGTGTGTGTGTGTGTGTGTGTGTAATTTAAATCACATGAAGTTACCTGTGTATGCGTGTGTGAGGAGTGTGCGCACTTTAGTGCATGTGTGTGTGTGTGTGTGTATCTGTAACTGTAATCACATCAAAGATCAAAGGCAATCAACAGAATTAACTGACACCTGTTAATGAAAGAGTGACAGCAGCCAGAGGTGGACTGGGATTTCTGGCCTCGAACAGAAAGCATTTTTGGCAAAACCATAATACCTATCATTGATCCGACTTCACTTTGAGCGTCCTGAGTTCTTCCTGAACGTCTACATATGTTTTTTTTAAGAAAAATTAAAAAATAGCTTTGTTAGAGCGATCTAAAAAAACTGTTAAATTTCCCTTCTTCAGAAATCTTCCTGCGTTTTTAATATGGGAGCCAATGAGGCTGTTGATGCGTGTTGGTGCCGCATCTGTGCGTCCTACGCCCAAACTATAACTCTGACAGCTTTACCAGAGGATTGTGAGGGAGAAGGCTAATTTTCCTACGTTTCTATGTAAAAATTATTTCTGTAGAGTGGAATTTGCGGCCTGGAGCGCAGTTTTCAAATTTATTTTTTGACAGTTTTTTCTCTCCCTCTACACTCTGGCGATGATGTCACACACTGTGACACGAACATTCCGTGCAATACACACCCATTATAATCTCAGAATTTCTCCAAAAATGATCATTGTCATTGAACATTGGGATTGGTATTCTGTAGAGAAAAGTAATAGCACACCGATCCCGATCAAACCCCACATTTTGATATATAATTTGTCCTGCAACTCTTCAAGTTGTAGGACTAGTAGCGGGACGAAATTGCGTCCGCAAGAGGAATAAGAAGAAATCCACAGTATAAAAGTAGTGCAGCACTGGTCCCTACAGATATTGCTGTATGGGACCAGTGCTTGGTGCGATTGCCCCGAGGCCCTAATTAAATAATGGTACAATACTGTACCCTATAAAGGCTAATTTTGTACCCTTTTTAAAGGTCAATTTTTGTACTTCAAAATAAGGGTACAAAAGTACCTTCTGGGGGTACTGCCCCAGTGACAAGCCATTGTACCCCTAAAGGTACAATTCTGTACTCTATTTTCTGAGAGTGCACTGTATTTTTTGCAGAAATATTCTGGTTACCGCAACTGCCAGTTTTTTTCTGGGACATTTTTTTTTACAGTGCAGCAAATTTCTGCTGCAGAGAGGAAATCAAATCTGACAAATATCTTGTCTGTGAGTGAGGCGAGCTCCCAGCAGCAGCGACTAATAAAAGATGGAGGCAGAGCCACAGACGCAGCCTTTCTTTCCAATTTTCCTCTTGCCTTAACCCTTCCCCTGACCCCACCTCTAACCTCCACCCTGTCCAACACCACGGACAAAGAGCACATATTTCATGTGTTCAATCATGGTGGCTGACGTTATGGCCGTTGGCGGTGCCGTCGGGCGTGACTCCAGCAGATCGAGGCTCACCCTCGGGAGCCACGGCTGGGAAACACAAGGAGAAGCTCCCTGTGATCATCAGGAGCCTCCTCCTCCTAACAGCTCCGGCTTTATGGCTCCGCTGCTCCTCATCATTCACACTCTGTCCTATAGTGCAAGCACAGCTACACGGACGGACAGATTCATGGGAGCACACTCACATAAACAGCTGCACACACACACACACACATAAACAGCTGCACACCTAAACACCTGCAGCAGACAGGCTCATGCACAGATATGATGGCAAACAAGGTGCATTCCTGCACACACAGGGAAACACACACAAAAAAGGTGTAAAAACCAGATAAAAACAGTAAATGAGGGAAATGATCTTGCTGCATGGACAGATAATTTACCTTTAAAAGATTTCTTTAATTAAAAGGACGTAAAATCACCAAAAAAAGAAACAAAAGATGTAAAATCACAAAAAAAGACATAAAAAGACCAAAAAATGACCAAAAAAGACACAAAAACAAAACAAAAAGATGTAAAATGACAAAAAAATGACAAAAATTACCAAAAGAAGAAACAAAAGATGCATGGACAGATATCATGCACAGATATGATGGCAAACAAGGTGCTTTCCTGCATACACAGGGAAACACACACACATATGCACAAACATGCACACTGCAAAAAAGGTGTAAAAACCAGATTAAACAGTAAATCTGAGGGAAATGATCTTGCTGCATGGACAGATAATTTACCTTGACAAGATTTCTTTGATTAAAAGGACGTACAATCACACAAAAAAGAAACAAAAGATGTAAGATCACAGAAAGAGACATAAAAAGACAAAAAAATGACCAAAAAATACATAAAAATGACACAAAATGACTTAAAAAAGACACAAAAACAAAACAAAAAGATGTAAAATGACCAAAAAAATGACAAAAAAAAGACAAAAATGACCAAAAGAAGACACAAAAAGTCACCAAAAAAAGAAACAACAGATGTAAAATCACAAAAAAGACATAAAAAGACAAAAAAATACCAAAAAAGAGACAAAAACAAAGCACAGTGACACGGACGGACAGATTCATGGGAGCACACACACATAAACAGCTGCACACCTAAACACCAGCAGCAGACAGGCTCATGCACAGATATGATGGCAAACAAGGTGCATTCCTGCACACACAGGGAACACACACACATATGCACAAACATGCACACACTGCAAAAAAAGCTGTGTCTAAAAACCAGATAAAACAGTAAATCTGATGGACGGATAATTTACCTTGACAAGATTTCTTAAATTAAAAGGATGTAAAATCACAAAAAAAGAAACAAAAGATGCAAGATCACAAAAATGACATGAAAAGACATAAAAATGACCTAAAAAAGACACAAAAACAAAACAAAAAGATGTAAAATATCCAAAAAAATGACAAAAAAACAGACAAAAATTACCAAAAGAAGGTATAAAAAGTCACCAAAAAAAGAAACAAAAGATGTAAAATCACAAAAAAGATATAAAAAGATGAAAAATTACAAAAAAAGAGACAAAAACAAAGCACAGCTACACGGACGGACAGATTCATGGCTACACACACAGAGCTGCACACACACCAGCAGCAGACAGGCTCATGCACAGATATGATGGCAAACAAGGTGCATTCCTGCACACACAGGGAACACACACACATGCACAAACATGCACACACTGCAAAAAAAGCTGTGTCTAAAAACCAGATAAAACAGTAAATCTGATGGACGGATAATTTACCTTGACAAGATTTCTTAAATTAAAAGGATGTAAAATCACAAAAAAAGAAACAAAAGATGCAAGATCACAAAAATGACATGAAAAGACATAAAAAGACACAAAAAGACCAAAAAAGACACAAAAAAGACACAAAAAGGACATAAAAATGAACAAAAAAGACATAAGAAGACAAAAAAAGACACAAAAAAGACACAAAAAGACACAAAAAAGATGTAAAAATTACCAAAAGAAGACACAAAAAGTCACCAAAAAAGAAACAAAAGACGTAAAATAACAAAAATTACAAAAAATTACAAAAAGAGACAAAATGACCTAGAAAAGACACAAAATTACCTAAAAACGTCACCAAAAAAAGAAACAACAGATGTAAAATCACAAAAAAAGATATAAAAAGACAAAAAACTACAAACAAGACACAAAAAAGATGAAAAAAATACCAAAAAAGAGACAAAAACAAAGCACAGCTACACGGACGGACAGATTCATGGGAGCACACACACATAAACAGCTGCACACCTAAACACCAGCAGCAGACAGGCTCATGCACAGATATGATGGCAAACAAGGTGCATTCCTGCACACACAGGGAAACACACACAAAAAAGGTGTAAAAACCAGATAAAACAGTAAATCTGAGGGAAATGATCTTGCTGCATGGACAGATAATTTACCTTGACAAGATTTCTTAAATTAAAAGGACGTAAAATCACAACAAAAAAAAAGGAACAAAAGATGTAAAATCACAAAAAAGACATAAAAAGACAAAAAAATGACAAAAAAAGACCAAAAAAGACACAAAATGACCTAAAAAAGACACAAAACAAAACAAAAAGATGTAAAATGACCAAAAAAAGACAAAAATGACCAAAAGAAGACACAAAAAGTCACCAAAAAAAAGAAACACAAGATGTAAAATCTCAAAAAAGACATAAAAAGACAAAAAATTACAAAAAAACACACAAAAAAGACGAAAAAAATACAAAAAAAGAGACAAAAACAAAGCACAGCGACACAGACGGACAGATTCATGGGAACACACACACACACACACACACACCTGCACACACACCAGCAGCAGACAGGCTCATGCACAGATATGATGGCAAACAAGGTGCATTCCTGCACACACAGGGAAACACACACACACATATATGCACAAACATGCACACACTGCAAAAAAGGTGTAAAAACCAGATCAAACAGTAAATCTGAGGGAAATGATCTTGCTGCATGGACAGATAATTTACCTTGACAAGATTTCTTTAATTAAAAGGACGTACAATCACACAAAAAAAAGAAACAAAAGATGTAAAATCACAAAAAAGACATAAAAAGACAAAAAAATGACAAAAAAAG
The DNA here is from genome assembly GCF_030273125.1 of Centropristis striata. Taxonomy (NCBI): domain Eukaryota; kingdom Metazoa; phylum Chordata; class Actinopteri; order Perciformes; family Serranidae; genus Centropristis; species Centropristis striata. Next base: position 2,290,643 of record NC_081532.1, on the reverse strand, counting down.
ACCAAAAAAGACACAAAATGACCTAAAAAAGACACAAAAACAAAACAAAAAGATGTAAAATGACCAAAAAAAGACAAAAATTACCAAAAGAAGACACAAAAAGTCACCAAAAAAAGAAACACAAGATGTAAAATCACAAAAAAGACATAAAAAGACAAAAAATTACAAAAAAACCATACAAAAAAGACGAAAAAATGACAAAAGTGGAGACAAAAACAAAGCACAGCGACACAGACGGACAGATTCATGGGAACACACACACACACACACACACACCTGCACACACACCAGCAGCAGACAGGCTCATGCACAGATATGATGGCAAACAAGGAGCATTCCTGCACACACAGGAAACACACACACACCTACATACAGTACATGTTAACATCTTTACAGAAAAACTTGTACATTTTACATCCTAAAACTGCAGTAATTGAAAAAACATTTATATATTTTAAAGTTGTAGATTATAGCGTCCTTTACTGCTAATTTAACAGGATGATGCTGCTTTTATACTAAATATTTGTGCAAAATTTACATGCAGATTTTGCTCATTGTGCATTGAATACCAGTACATTAACATTCAGTTATTATTTATTGTAAACTGAATACCAGTAAAATGTACAAGTTGTTCTGTAAAGTTGTTAACATTTGTATTTTTTGCAGATTTATTCTGGAAACCACAGCTGCCATGTAAAATCTGCATGTAAATTTTGCATAAATATATATGCACAGCATCGTCCTGTTAAATTAGCAGTAAAGGACGCTATAATCTACAGCTTTAAATTGTATTTTTTTTTTAAATTACTACAGTTTTAGGATGTAAAATGTACAAGTTGTTCTGTAAAGATGTTGACATATGTACTCTATTTTTTACAGAAATATTCTGGTTACCACAGCTGCCATTTTTTTCTGTAAAAACAACGGGACATTTTTTACAGTGTAGTAATTTTAAAAACTTTTTTTTTAAAGTTGTAGATTATAGCGTCCTTTACTGCTAATTTAACAGGATGATGCTGCTTTTATACTAATTATTTATGCAAAATTTACATGCAGATTTTGCTTATTGTGCATTGAATACCAGTAAATTAACATTCACTTATTATTTATTGTACACTGAATACCAGTAAAATGTATAAGTTGTTCTGTAAAGTTGTTAACATTTGTATTTTTTGCAGAATTATTCTGGCATCTTTTTCCTGTAAAAGCAACATAATTTTTTTTTACAGTGTGGATACCCCAACAGAACACTGTAATATGGAGAAATTAATAATGCATATGTGCCCACTGCCAGGGCGGATCTATATAATTGCTCCAGACAAAACATTCTTCTGATACTCACTAACGCAGCATAATTTTGAATAATAAGATAAGCTCATTTGGTGGAGTTGGGATCAAAACAAGGCAGATGGCTATAAGGGGAATAGATCCACTTTGTTCTCGTGAGGTAACTTTTCTTCATGTTCAACCAAGAAAAGCATAAATATTTAACATTGTGCATGCTGATGAATGTAAAGAAAGCCTAGATAGAAAATAAAAACATAGTAGATGTATGGATTTGGAGCATTGGGATGCATCAAAGGGGGACAAAAGACAAATCACATTCTGTATTTTTGCCCTTCAGCTGTTTTTTCTGTGTTTACGCTTCTCCTTTTTCTTCAGTTTTACTCTCCGTATCTAATCATTCAACAGTGCCAATGTTTACATTGCACCAGCAGCACCACAGCCGCCATTAGAATATAGAAGCAGTCATTGTTTAGCATGTTTTCACCATTTATATTAGTTATATGACATTCTGAGACAAGTGTGGGTTTTTGTCATTTACCTTCTGCTTCAGCTGGAGCGACTCAATGGAAGCTCTGCAGAATAGTGAATGACAATTATCTGTTTCTTACCAAGATAAATAAAACTAAAGATTTAGAAGTGATAGTTTTTATTTTGTGTCTCTTTTGTACTTTTTTTGTCTTTTTTGGTCATTTTGTGACTGAAAAAAAAGTAAAATTCCACAAAAAAGATACAAAAAAAGACACAAAATTACAAAAAAGATACAAACTTACCAAAAAAAAGAAAAAAAATACGTAAAATCACAAAAAAAGACATAAAAAGACAAAAAATACCAAAAAGAGACACAAAAAAGACACAAAAAAGACGTAAAAATTACCAAAAAAAAAAAAAAAAAAAAGTCGTAAAATCACAAAAAAAGACATAAAAAGACAAAAAAACTATGCCCTTTAAACTCTAAATGTGTGTGTGTGAGGAGTGTGCGCGCTTATGCACATGCGTGTGTGCGTGTATCTGTAACTGTAATCACATCAAAGATCAAAGGCAATCAGATCAAAGCAATCAACAGAATTAACTGACACCTGTTCCGGCTCAGTGACAGCAGAGGTGGACAGACTGGAATTTCTGGCCTCGAACAGAAAGCATTTTTGGCAAAACCATAATACCCATCATTGATCCGACTTCACTTTGAGCGTCCTGAGTTCTTCCTGAACGTCTACATATGTTTTTTTTTTAAGAAAAATTAAAAAATAGCTTTGTTAGAGCGATCTAAAAAAACTGTTACATCTCCCTTTTTCAGAAATCTTCCTGTGTTTTTAATATGGGAGCCAATGAGGCTGTTGGTGGTGTTGGTGGATCATCTGTGCGTCCTACGCCCAAACTATAACTCTGACAGCTTTACCAGAGGATTGTGAGGGAGAAGACTAATTTTCCTACGTTTCTATGTATAAATTATTTCTGTAGAGTGGAATTTGCAGCCTGGAGCGCAGTTTTCAAATTTATTTTTTGACAGTTTTTTCTCTCCCTCTACACTCTGGCGATGATGTCACACACTGTGACACGAACATTCCGTGCAATACACACCCATTATAATCTCAGAATTTCTCCAAAAATGATCATGGTCATTGAACAGGGATTGATAAAAAACTATATGACCTATCGAAACGTGGATTAATACACCGATACACAAGACTTGTGTCTACTGTTTAAAGTTTAAATGGAGTCTCTAGGTGAAATTATGCCGGAGAAGTAGACGTTTAAAAATCTCCAATGATTGTTCTTTTTCGCTCATTTTTTTTCGCCCGTCCCATTCATTTCAATGCAAAATTTTCACTCTGCTCTGCTTGCAACAGTGCCAATGTTCACATTGCACCAGCAGCACCCACAGCTGCCATTAGAATATAGAAGCAGTCATTGTTTTGCATGTTTTCACCATTTATATTAGTTATATGACATTTTGAGACAAGTGTGGGTTTTTGTCATTTACCTTCTGCTTCAGCTGGAGTGACTAAATGGAAGCTCTGCAGAATAGTGAATGAGAAATAACAACATTATTATTGTTAAGTGTTTCATAAGTAGTTTTGCAGGCAAGCACATCCATCAGAGCTCCGAGGGGGGGTGGTGGTGGTGGGTGGAGGCAGGCCCCCGCTATGAGGGGCTGCACAGTGGCTGTTTCTGCCTTTATCTGCCTGTTGATGGTGGAGATAGCTGGGGCAGGACTCAGAAGCTCAATAGTGCCATCAACAGGTGAGAGGAGGCAGTGGAGCTCACTGACCAGCTCTGAGCATCACCGGGGCAGACACAGTGACCTGATGATTATTAGTTTCTTACCAAGATTTTAAAAAAAACTTTAGATTTAGAAGTGTTAGATTTTTTGTTTTTATTTTGTGTTTTGTCTCTTTTGTACATTTTGTGACCAAAAAAAGATGTAAAATGACACAAAAATTACCAAAAAAAGACACAAGATGACCAAAAAAAAAAAAGATACAAAAGAGGTAAAATCACAAAAAAAAGAAACAAAAGACTTGAAATCACAAAAGACATGAAAAGACAAAGAATTTCCAAAAAATGACACAAAAATTACCAAAAAAGACACAACATGACCAAAAAAAAAGAAACAAAAGATGTAAAATCACAAAAGACATAAAAAGATAAATAAATACCAAAAAAAGACACAAAAAAGACAAAAAAAATACGTAAAAATTACCAAAAAAAGACACAAAAAGACCAAAGAATTACACAAAAAAAGACACAAAAGACACAAAAGGATGTAAAATGACCCAAAAAAGACACGGCAAGACAAAAAAACACCCATAAAACACAAAAAAACCCCACAAAAGACGTAAAATCACCAACAAAAGAACACAAAAATACAAAAAAAAAAAAAAAAAATACACAAAATTTTTATTTTTTATCTTTGTAAGAACCAAATAATCATCAGGTCACTCTGCTCGGGCCAGTTCATCACTGCTGGCAGCTTTAATTTATCTGGTTTTAAGATAAACCTCACCTACCATAAACTCATTGTGTAATCAATATTTTTTTGAATTGCTCTTGGGGGCCCCTAGTGGCCACGGGGCCCTCAGCAGTCGTTTAGTTGGCTGCCTGGGGCCGGCTCTGGTAATATTCACTGAGCTCTTTTGGGGTGTAATGGTGAAGATTTATCAGAAATATGATCAGGTCATAAAGTGAAATATGCAGTCGTCTCCACGGGGTCTGGAGAAGGATATATGAGGCTCGGGGATTAAGGTGAAGAAGAGTCTGGCTGCTGTCCAAACTATTCTCTGCCAAGGTTAGAATATCCTCTGGCCTTTAAAACCCGTCAGCTCCTCTCTATCACACACACACACATGCACAAACATGCACACACTGCAGAAAAGTGTTTAAAAACCAGATAAAAAAGCATGGACAGATAATTAACCTTGACAAGATTTATTAAATTAAGATTATTAAATCTAGAAATAAGCGTGTTGAACACTTAAAATAAGAAATTAACTCTTAAAACCAGATAAATTAAAGCTGCCAGCAGCGATGAACTGGCCCGAGCAGAGTGACCTGATGATTATTTGGTTCTTACCAAGATAAAGTGTAAAGATTAGTGTTTTTATCTGGTTTTTAGACTAAACACCTTTTTTACAGTGTATGTCTAAACATGTTGAATGATTAAGTTTATTTTTGTTGAAAAAACTATTTCTGTGTCTCTTTATATCTCAATGTATCTTTTTTTATTTTACATCTTTTTGTTTTGTTTTTGTGTCTTTTTTAGGTAATTTTGTGTCTTTGTTTGGAAAATTTTATGGTTTTTTGTGTCTTCTTTGGTAAGATCATTTCCCTCAGATTTAGTGTTTTTATCTTGTTTTTAGACTAAACACTTTTTTTACAGTGTATGTCTAATCATGTTGAATGATTAAGTTTCTTTTTCTCAAAATAATTATTTCTGTGTCTCTTTATATCTCAATTTACATCTTTTTTTGGTGATTTTTCATCTTTTTGTTTTGTTTTTGTGTATTTTTTAGGTAATTTTGTGTCTTCTTTTGGAAAATTTGATGTCTTTTTTGTGTCTTTTTATATCCTTTTGTGATTTGATGTCTTTTGTTTCTTTTTTTGGTTCATTTTGTCAGATTTAGTGTTTTTATCTTGTTTTTAGACACACCTTTTTGCAGTGTATGTCTAATCATGTTGAATGATTAAGTTTCTGTGTCTCTTTATATCTCAATGTACATCTTTTTTTGGTGATTTTTCATCTTTTTGTTTTGTTTTAGTGTCTTTTTTAGGTCATTTTGTGTCTTTTGTAAATAATTTTGTGTCTTTTTTGGTAATCTTGTGCATCTTTTTGGTATTTTTTTGTCTTTTTATGTCTTTTTTTGTGATTTTACGTCTTTGGTTTCTTTTTTTGGTAATTTTGTGTGTTCTCCTGGAAATTTTAATGTCTTTTTATGTCTTTTTTGTGGGGTTTTTGTCTTTTTTTGTCTTTTTTGTGTATTTTTTTGTCTTTTTTGTCTTTTTTGTGTCTTTTTTTGTCTTTCTTGTGATTTTACGTCTTTTGTTTCTTTTTTTGGTAAGATCATTTCCCTCATATTTACTGTTATATTTTCTTATCTTCTTTTCTTATTCATATTTTCTTCATATTTTCTTTATAGACACACCTTTTTTGCAGTGCTGTCAGCTACTCCTTGTCTCTCTCTCACACACACATATGCACAAACACACACACACTTTGGCCTTTTCCTGCCCAGAAGGGAGGTCAAGGTTGGAGCACACTTCAAAACCACTGCCTGACTTCCTCCCCCCTCACACACACACACACACACACACACACACACTCACTCTTTATACCTGCATTTTACTCTCTCACACACACACTCATGCATACTGGACACACAACAGGCCAAACGCACCACGCAGTGCAGTTTTTCCTCCATAAATAAGCGTGCTCCATCCATCACGGGGCCTCAACGGGCCGCGCATGCCCTCTGGCTGCTTCAACCAGCGGCCCCAGCAGCAGCAGCACACTGGGGGCCGGACAAAGAAGGTCATCTCAGAGCTCCACAAGGAGAACGGTAATAATAATCATCATCCCTTTCACTGCATACGTCTCGGTGTGTGTGTGTGTGTGTGTGTGTGTGTGAGGCAAACAAATGGCCTACAGTGCGTTTCAGGGCGTTCTGTTTTTTTTCTCCCCTCAGTTCTCGGTATAGATTTTGTGTCTGTCAGAGGCTAACCGGCTAACAGAGCGAGTGTAAAGGCTTCAGTGTGTGTTGCATGTTACAGACGGTCAATGTAGCGCTGCAGGGAACACACACACATTCACCCTCTGATAGCTCCACCAGGGAGAGGAGGAGAGGTACAGGAGTGGAAACAAAAGTGTGTGAGTGTGAGACAAAGAATACACAAATTGACCAAAAGAAGACACAAAATAACTAAAAAAGACACAAAATGACAAAAAAAACCCAAAAGAAGACACAAAATGACTAAAAAAAGACACAAAACAACCAAAAAAGACACAAAAAGACACAAAATTATCAAAAAAGGACACAAAATGATCAAAAAAGACCAAAAAAGACACAAAATGACCAAAAATAGATACAAAATGACTAAGAAAAAGACACAAAATGACCAAAAAAGGACACAAAGTAACTAAAAAAGACACAAAATGATCAAAAAAGACACAAAATGATAAAAAAAACACAAAATGACCAAAAAAGACAAAATGAGAAGACAAAATGACAAAAAAACCCCAAAAGAAGACACAAAATGACTAAAAAAGACACAAAATGACCAAAAATAGACACAAAATGACCAAAAAAAGACACAAAATGATTAAAAAAAGACACAAAATGACCAAAAGAAGACACAAAATGACCAAAAAAAGACACAAAATGATTAAAAAAAGACACAAAATGACCAAAAAAGACAAAATGAGAAGACAAAATGACCAAAAAAACCCCAAAAGAAGACACAAAATGATTAAAAAAGACACAAAATGACCAAAAAAAGGACACAAAGTAACTAAAAAAAACACAAAATGACCAAAAAAGACACAAAAGAAGACACAAAAAAATGTTTTAACAAAAAACACACAAAAAATTACAAAAAATCCTACATAAAACCCAAACAAAACCACACAAAAAACACAAAAACACACATGAAAAACACAAAACCCCCACAAAAATGCAAGCCCCCCATAAAAAAAAACATTAAAAAAAACACACAAAAAACCCCACTTGGTATAGATTTTGTGTCTGTCGGAGGCTAACCGGCTAACAGAGGGAGTGTAAAGGCTTCAGTGTGTGTTGCATGTTACAGACGGTCAATGTAGCGCTGCAGGGAACACACACACATTCACCCTCTGATAGCACCACCAGGGAGACAAGAGTGGAAAGAATAGTGTGTGTGTGTGTGTGTGTGTGTGTGTGTGTGTGTGTGTGTGAGAGAGAGTCAGAGACAGTTTATGTGTGTCCTGGTGTTTTCATTTACGAGTCTGTCTGAGTGCCTGCAAATTCATTTAAATAACAAAATGGAGATGCAAATTAGAACTCAATTAATCTGTCACACACTGTATTTAACCCTCCGGAGTCACCAAGACTAGAAAACAAAGCAGCGTGGAGTGATTTGAAAGTAAAAAAATCATTCAAAATCAAATTTTATGTTGGACGAAAGGACTAAAAAAAGACACAAAATGACTAAAAAAATACACAAAATGACAAAAAAAGACACAAAATGACAAAAAAAAGACTAAATGAGAAGACAAAATGACAAATTGTTCCTCTAAACACACCAGAGCCAAATCAAACAGAGTCCCACTAGAATAAAAACCAGAGTTGATGACAGGATCACACACAATCACAAGATCACATTTATGTTGGTTTTTCTTTGTTTCTTTTTGGTTCTAAATGTTGATCCAGTAAGTCAGAATAAAAAATCAATTATTATTATTATTATTATTAGGTCATATAGGTGAAAAAATATACCAACATGGCATTTAAACATGTTTAAGTGGTGAATACAGGCAGGATGGAAAGATTCAGACATGGCACACTGAGCTTAAAGCAACATTTGAGAGAGTCACAGACCCCAAAAAAAATAATAATAACAGGCTAAAATGAGGAAGGAAAGACACAGCAAGTGTCAAGTTTTGGGAGGCGGCATCCAGCTGTTTCCAGCTGTTTCCAGCAGTCGGTCTGTCAGGAAGCAGGTGGCCACAAACACGACTCCAAACCAATGCTAATGTTGCTGCGTGTCTTCAGGATGTGTAAATAAGAATGTGTGCTAAGAAGTTAAACGTACAACATGTGAACTAAAAAGGTGATATGTCAAGTGACAAAATTAATCCTAAAATAAAAATAAAAATACATATTTTCCTTTAACTTGTTGTGCTATTTATCAGTCTAGGGAACTAACAAATACAGGATCATCTCAATAAATTAGAATATGATGAAAAGTCCATTTCCAGTAGTTCAAGTCAACCAAGTATTGAGTCATATAGATGACATACTATTCAGAGGGCAACATTTATATATTAAACATACTTTAGAAATTGGTCTTTTGTAATATTCACATTTTGAGATAAAACTTGAAATTATGAGATTAAAAAATTGAAATTATGAGATAAAAAAAGGCAAAATTATGAGATAAAGGGTTATAATTATGAGATTAAAAAAATTGAAATTATGAGATAAAAAAGGCAAAATTATGAGATAAAGGGTTATAATTATGAGATAAAAAGTCATAATTGTGAGGTAAAAAGTCAAAATCGTGAGATAAAAAAGTCATTATTATGAGATAAAAAGTCATTATTATGGGATAAAAAGTCATAATTTTCAGATAAAAGTCATAAGATAAAAAGTCGTAATTATGAGATAAATTTAAAAAAAGTCAAAATTACGAGATAAAAAGTCATAATTATGAGATAAGCCTACCAACATTACTAACAGGTCATTATTAGCATTTATTCATATGATTTTTTTTTTTATATATATATATCTCAGGAGACGTGAAAGTTGAAGTTGGCAAAAAGAGGTTAAGGCGCCGGAAAAAGTCTAGATATCAGTCATTTTCTCCATGAGAGTATATATATATATTGCCTCATATCATTTATCAGCAGTTTGTAAAGGTTTTGCGAGGCACTGACAAATGATGTCAATGATGTTTGAGTTGCCAGATTATAGCATTCTCATATAAAAAGTCTGTTCTCTAGGCTGGAGGACTTGTTCAACAGATTGGATAATATTTCTCACACGGGGCTTCGTTTCCTCTCCTAAATAAAGCAGATGCTCCGTCTATCATCCGTTTGTCTTCTTAACCCTGTTGAGACTCTTTACATTGTCTCGTCCCTGTTTGTTCTCAGCTCTGAGGCTGGTTTGTAGAATTAGACTGCAACCAATAGCCAGTTGCAAAAAAGGCCCAGATTAAACAAAGAAGTATGAATCTTATTAGGGTCACTGGGCCATTGCACCGAGCACTGGTCGTTGCACTGGTCGTTTTTCGCGAGGTAAGTCGCGAAAAACTGCCTAAAATTTTGTATTGAAGTGAATGGGACGGCCGAAAAAAATGAGTGAAAAAGAACAATAATTGGAGATTTTTAAACGTCTACTTCTCCGGCATAATTTCACCTAGAGACTCCATTTAAACTTTAAACAGTAGACACAAGTCTTGTGTATCGGTGTATTAATCCACGTTTCGATAGGTCATATAGTTTTTTATCAATCCCTGTTCAATGACCATGATCATTTTTGGAGAAATTCTGAGATTATAATGGGTGTGTATTGCACGGAATGTTCGTGTCACAGTGTGTGACATCATCGCCAGAGTGTAGAGGGAGAGAAAAAAGTGTCAAAAAATAAATTTGAAAACTGCGCTCCAGGCCACAAATTCCACTCTACAGAAATAATTTATACATAGAAACGTAGGAAAATTAGTCTTCTCCCTCACAATCCTCTGGTAAAGCTGTCAGAGTTATAGTTTGGGCGTAGGACGCACAGATGATCCACCAACACCACCAACAGCCTCATTGGCTCCCATATTAAAAACGCAGGAAGATTTCTGAAAAAGGGAGATGTAGCAGTTTTTTTAGATCGCTCTAACAAAGCTATTTTTTTCATTTTTCTTAAAAAAAACATATGTAGACGTTCAGGAAGAACTAAGGACGCTCAAAGTGAAGTCGGATCAATGATAGGTATTATGGTTTTGCCAAAAATGCTTTCTGTTCGAGGCCAGAAATTCCAGTCTGTCCACCTCTGCTGTCACTGAGCCGGAACATTAACAGCTGCAGTTAATTCTGTTGATTGACTTTGATCTTTGATGTGATTACAGTTACAGATACATACACACATATGCACTAAAGTGCGCACACTCCTCACACATGCATAAACATGCTTCATACACGCACACACAGGTAGCTTTATGTGATTTTAATTACACACACACACACACACACACACACACACACACACACACACACACACACACACAAACACACACACATTTTGAGGTTAAAGGGCATAGTTTGAAATCTCTGAAGAATCTCATCATAGTGTACACACACCGGCAGTAGCCCCCGTAGCCCTTTCAGAATTTCCCCAGAGGAAATTTTCTAGTTTCTAATGTTGCTTCACTTTCCTACAAAGTAAAAACCTTTACTGTCACCGTTTCACTGATGCAATCAATGATGACACTCCGTCATCACAAAATGACTAAAAAAAGACACAAAAAGACACAAAATGACTAAAAAAGACACAAAATGACCAAAAAAGGAAAGAAAAAGACACAAAATGACTAAAAAAAGACACAAAATGACCAAAAAAGGACGGAAAAAGACACAAAATGACTAAAAAAGACACAAAATGTCCAAAAAAGACACAAAAAGACACACAATTACCAAAAAAATGACCAAGAAAAGACACAAAAAAACTAAAAAAAGACACAAAAAGACATGAAAAGGATTCAAAAATGGACAAAATAGCCCAAGACTCCATCGAGTTAATCCACTCTGAATGGTTTGAAAGCACCACTCAAACAAACAGGAGGACCCTTTTTTTTTTGTGTTGTTGCTTGACTTTCCTCCGTAGTAAACCCTTTGCTGTCACCGTTTGACTGATGAATCAGTGATGACGCTCCGTCTCTTCTCATGGCTGCTTCATGAAGCTAACATGTGAAAGTGTTACCTGTTTTCTGTTGTTTCCATGCAATCTCACCAGAAACAAACAAACAACTGTTTCCTCTCTGACACAAGTAGGTTGCACCTCGGAGCATTACGGCAATTTAGGATGGTGACACAGTAGCCAACCCATACTGGCACCTTGTGGTTTATGTCTGTTCAGAGACCTATGGTGTCTTTTATGTCTGATTTTTAGTTCCCTTTTTTGAGACCTATGGTGTCTTGTATGTATGTTTCTTCAAAATAACATTTTATGTTGGACTAAAGGACTAAAAAAGACACAAAATTATAAAAAAAAGACACAAAATGACCAAAGAAAACAAAATGACCAAAAAAAGACACAAAATGACACAAAATGACCAAAAAAAAAAGACACAAAATGACAAAAAAAGACACAAAATGACTAAGAAAAGACACAAAATAACAAAAAAAGACACAAAAAGACACAAAATGACTAAGAAAAGACACATAATGACTAAAAAGAGACACAAAATGACATAAAATGAATATGAAAAGACACAAAATGACAAAAAAAGACACAAAATGACTAAGAAATGACTAAAAAAAGACACAAAATAACAAAAAAAGACACAAAATGACTAAGAAAAGACACATAATGACCAAAAAAAGACACAAAATGACAAAAAAAGACACAAAATGACTAAGAAATGACTAAGAAAAGACACAAAATAACAAAAAAAGACACAAAAAGACACAAAATGACTAAGAAAAGACACATAATGACCAAAAAAAGACACAAAATGACTAAAAAAAGACACAAAATGACCAAAAAAGAAGTAAAAAGACACAAAATGACTAAAAAAAGACACAAAATGACCAAAAAAGAAGTAAAAAGACACAAAATGACTAAAAAAGACACTATATGACAAAAAAAAGACTCAAAAAGACATGAAAAGGATTCAAAAATGGACAAATAGCCCAAAACCCTTTTTTTTCTGGTGTTGCTTCTCTTTCCTCCGTAGTAAAAACCTTTTCTGTCAGCGTTTGACTGATGAATCAGTGATCTCACTCCGTCTCTCCTCATGGCTGCTTCATGAAGCAAACATGTGAAAGTGTTACCTGTTTTCTGTTGTTTCCATGCTAAAGCACCAGAAACAAACAACAGTTTCCTCTCTGACACAAGTAGGTTGCACCTCGGCGTGCGTCTCTCTGTTAAAAGTGACAGAAATGGTTCACTCTCCTCCTTTGTCTCCACAGACTAATTAGGGACTAATCGCTGTCAATTAAATGTGGGAATTTATGCAACATGACACATTCCAACAGCGCTTTAGGGTCTCGTGCATCCTCATCTTGATCAGAAACTTAATGTGGTGTCCTGCTTTATTTATAGGGGCTCTTAACCTTTAAAACTGAGCCCAATGAGTCCAGAGACCTCTGGGATTTATGTCCCCCAGTAAAATAAGACGAGCTGTCCCCTTCAATCCAATATGAGGCTGTAATTTGTGCAGCTGATAGAGAAGATTAAGAATAAACTAATGTCTGCACTGCAAAAAAGGTGTTTAAAAACCAGATAAAACAGTAAATCTGAGGGAAATGATCTTGCTGCATGGACAGATAATTTACCTTGACAAGATTTATTAAATTAAGATTATTAAATCTAGAAATAAGCATGTTGAACACTTAAAATAAGATACATTTTCTAACACTTTTACATCTACCTACCACTTTTTTTTGCAGTGTGTATCTAATCATGTTGAATGATTAAGTTTATTTTTCTTAAAATAACTATTTCTGTGTCTCTTTATATCTCAATGTACATCTTTTTTTTTTGGGTGATTTTACATCTTTTTGTTTTGTTTTTGTGTCTTTTTTGGGGTAATTTTGTGTCCTTTTTTGTTTATTTTTTTTCTCCTTTTATGTCTTTTTTGTGATTTTATGTCTTTTGTTTCTTTTTTTGTTCATTTTTACATATTTTTTCTGTCTTTTTTGCATCTTTTTTGGGGTCTTTCTTGGTCATTTTGTGTCTTTTTTTGGTCATTTTGTGTCTTTTTTGTGTCATTTTACATCTTTTTGTTTTGTTTTTGTGTCTTTTTTATGCCATTTTGTGTCTTTTTTTGGTATTTTTTTGTCTTTTTATGTCTTTTTTGTGATTTTACGTCTTTTGTTTCTTATTTTTGTGTGATTTTACGTCTTTTGTTTCTTTTTTGGTCATTTTACATCTTTTTTCAGTCACAAAATGACCAAAACAGACACAAAATGAACAAAAAATCAAACACTTCTAAATCTCACGTTTTTTTAATCTTGGAGCTTTCATTTTTCTTGTTAGTTAATTTCTTATTTTAAGTGTTGAACATGCTTATTTCTAGATTTAATAATCTAAACTTAAGAAATCTTGTCAAGTGAAATGATCTGTCCATGCAGCAAGATCATTTCCCTCAGATTTACTGTTTGATCTGGTTTTTAGACTAAACACCTTCTCTGCAGTGTGTTTTAAGTAACACATTTATATTGATCATCCTCCTATGAATGAAACATTTGTTTCATTTAAAACAAACTTGTGTGAATGACTTTATTAAAAAGCAGACAGGTGGATATATTCTACCTGTTTAACTGTTGTTGAAGGACACACTCAGTCTATCATTTCTATTAAACGAACCCTTTTAAAAAAGTTAATCACACCCTGTGCAAAGACTCGTCAGGCTCCTCTTTTGTTAATTTAGTTCTAAATAGAGGGAGTTCTCTTCTTTTCATTTGGTAAAGCTAACATAATGTTGTGTAATAAATATTCACTGAACACCTGTTAGTAAAATGAGTCCTTCCAACCGCTGGAGCCTCTTATTAGTGACTAACACTTAGCAGATGTTTGAAAAGCTGCTGGTGGCTCTCTGCTGCTTTATGACTACTAACAGCCTCAATGTGGCTCAATGTGTGCTTCGTGTTTCACTAAATTGAAAACATCAAGCAGGAACACTTATTACATAATGTTGTGTAATTTCTATTGCTGCAGGTTCTCTCTCGCTCTGGATGGAACCCTCTTATGTGTTAGATTTGACACCTTTGTTCACATTTGCAACATTTAAAATTCTTTATTGAGCATGATAGTGTTTTGAAAGTCAAAAAAAGATTCAAAATCACAATTTATGTTGGACTAAAGGACTAAAAAAGACACAAGATGACCAAAAAAGACACAAAATGACCAAAGAAAGGACCGAAAAATACACAAAATTACTAAAAAAGATACAAAATTACTAAAAAAATACACAAAAAAGACACATAATGACTTAAAAAAGACACAAAATGACCAAAAAAGACACAAAATGACAAAATGACCAAAAAAAGGACAGCAAAAGACAGAAAATTACTTAAAAAAAGACACAAAATGACTAAAAAAAGACACAAAATGACCCAAAAAGACACAAAATGACCAAAAAAAGGACAGAAAAAGACACAAAATTCTAAAGAAAAAGACACAAAACGACTAAAAAAGACACAAAATGACTAAAAAAGACACAAAATTACCAAAAAGAGGACAGAAAAAGACACAAAATTACTTAAAAAAAGAAACAAAGTGAATAAAAAAAGACACACAAAAGACACATAATGACTAAAAAAAGATACAAAATGACCCAAAAAAGGACAGAAAAAGACACAAAATGACTTAAAGAGATACAAAATGACTAAAAAAAGACACATAATGACAAAAAAAGACACAAAAGACACAAAATTACCAAGAAAAGACACATTTTTGTCTCTTCTCATGGCTGCTTTATGAAGCAAACATGTGAAAGTGTTACCTGTTTTCTGTTGTTTCTCTCTCTCTCTCTCTCTCTCTGTTTTCATTCTGTTTGTTGGATGCTATCTCAAAGGACCGATGGGGTCGTAGCTGCAGCTGGGCGATATGGCAAAAAAATGATCACAATATATTTTTTCATATCGTCCGTTCTCAATTATTATCACAATTTCTAATATTGTTTTTTAACCCTCTATGGTACGATGTTGCCCTCAGGCAACATTCCCATTTTTGGCCTGTCAAATTTCTACAATACATGTTTTTGAGTGATGTGATGCTTTAAAACAGAGGGAAGAGTATAGGATATAGTTACTGTTCATATACCTTCTCTAAAAATGTGTGGGATTGATATAATAGATTTAAAAAATGCACAAACAAGCATATCAGAACAATTCTACAGAGGCAAAATAAGATTTCCCCCACAGGAAAGAAAAAAAAGACACAAAAAAGTCACATAATGACTAAAAAAAGACACAAAATGACCAAAAAAGATGCAAAATGACAAAAAAAAGGGACAAAATGACCAAAAAAAGAGACAAAATGACTAAAAAAAGAGACAAAATGACTAAAAAAAGAGACAAAATAACCAAAAAAGACACAAAATGACCAAAAAAAGGACAGAAAAAGACACAAAATGACTAAAAAAAGACACAAAATGACCAAAAAAGATGCAAAATGACTAAAAAAAGACACAAAATGACTAAAAAAAGACACAAAATGACCAAAAAAAGGACAGAAAAAGACACAAAATGACTAAAAAAAGACACAAAATGACCAAAAAAAAGGACAGAAAAAGACACAAAATGACCAAAGAAAACTACACAAAATGACTAATATATATATATATATATATATATGATTCTACTGATACTGTAACTGATATTTTTCTTTGTATGTCTTGTTTATATACTGAATGCCTGTATTTCCTTCATTGTTAATAAAGATTTCGAAAAAAAAAGGGGGGAACCAATAGAAATGCTTTAATTTGTCACATGACCTCCAGGAGGCCATATTGAAACACTATTTTGCAGACTTTTCCAAAGGAAACTTTGCCATTTTGCGGCACAAAAAATCACTCAAAACGTCATTTTCTGGCCCTTTAACATCTGGAAAACAATATATTCCTCCTGATAGGTGAGTAAACCTTCATTTCTGATCATTTAGACTGTTAAAGACATTCATTTCAATGGGTCGTAGGTTCAATGGTACAATGTTTCCTACAGGCAACATTCAGACAAGAAACCAGTTAAAAAAGTTCCTTTTATAATGTTTTTACATTTAAAATGTTATGTATTGTTCCCTGATAAAGCTACTGAATCTTTTACACGTTTAATAAATAAATTATGTTAAAATTAATTTTAAAAACTTTCTTTTTCACTTATGCACCGTTATGGTACAATGTTGCCTACGGACAACTATAATATAATGATAACAACAAAAATAGCTGATAAGAGTTTAATTTAAGAAGATATCTAGATATTTTCCAGGGTTTTTTTGATAATGATTTTGGTTATTATCAATAAAACCATGTTAAATGTCTAGATATCAGCTCTTAAATTAAACTCTTACCAGCAATTTTTATTATTATCATTATATTTGTCCAAACAAATGTACCTTTAGTTTTATCAGACATTAAAATGAACAAGAAATTGAAGAAATCAATGGTCTAATAATTTTTTCCATGACTGTATATTCCCTTCTCTTACTCTTGAACCCTGCCTGGTGGTACGGACCTAATTATCAAAATGTTTACTGATTAAACATCTCATCAAAATCTAATTTTCGGAGGAAAAGTTGGAGTTTCTGCAACTCATGACCTCAGAATTAAAAAAAAATCTGTTTAAACCTCTAATTTATGAAGTATCTAATGGAAAAATTAAAAAGTTTTGGGTTTTTTTGTTATCTTGACAGTTTTCAGTTTTCTAAAATCTCAACCTTGGAACATTTTGGCTATTTTTCCTCGTGTAGTAAAACATTTATTCCACATGTGTTTTGATGCATATTCATGTTGAAACGTGCAGCAGCACATCATGAACTCCTGCTGGGATGAAAAACACGCTGCATGTCTGCTGTGTTGTTCCAAAACCAGACGAGCTTTGAAGATGAATCATCCTTTAAACCCTCGTGTATTTCCATATCTGGAGAAAATGTCACAAAATTACAAAAAGACAAAATGACCAAAACTTCACAGAATTGCCAAAAAAGACAAAAAATTATCTAAAAAAGACACGAAATGACCCAAAAAAGACACAAAATTACTAAAAAAGACACAAAATGACCAAAAAAAATACACAAAATGACCAAAAAAGACACAAAATTACTAAAAAAAGACACACAATTATTAAAAACAGACACAAAATTATTAAAAAAGACACAAAATTACAAAAAAGACACAAATTATCAAAAAAAAGACACAAAATGACTGAAAAAAAAATTACTTAAAAAAGACACAAAATTACAAAAAAATATACAGAATTACCAAAAAAGACACAAAATTATTTTAAAAAGACACAAAATGACACAAAAAAAGACACAAAATTACTAAAAAAGACACAAAATGACCAAAAAAATACACAAAATGACCAAAAAAGACACAAAATTACTAAAAAAAGACACACAATTATTAAAAACAGACACAAAATTATTAAAAAAGACACAAAATTACAAAAAAGACACAAATTATCAAAAAAAAGACACAAAATGACTGAAAAAAAAATTACTTAAAAAAGACACAAAATGACAAAAAATATACAGAATTACCAAAAAAGACACAAAATGACACAAAAATGACCAAAAAAGACACAAAATGACAGGAAAAAAAACGAAATTACTTAAAAAAGAAACAAAATCACCATAAAAGACAGAATTACCAAAAAAAGACACAAAATTACTAATAGAAAAAAGACACAAAATGACCAACGTTTTGGCTATTTTTCCTCGTGTAGTAAAACATTTATTCCACACGTATTTTGATTCATATTCATGTTGAAACGTGCAGCAGCACATCATGAACTCCTGCTGGGATGAAAAACACGCTGCATGTCTGCTGTGTTGTTCCAAAACCAGACGAGCTTTGAAGATGAATCATCCTTTAAACCCTCCTGTATTTCCATATCTGGAGAAAATGTATAATCTGACCAATATACCAAAGTAGACTTGATGTATAGAGTGTGACTTCTTTCCATATTCCCTCCACGCTGCCACAATGAAGACGACACGTCCTTTTGTTGCAGCATACATCCTGCTAAAGGGATTTATGGGATGTAACATAAAACAGATTTAACATCGGTGCAAGCATTATTGTAATATTGTACTGGAAGAAACCTGCTGTAAGCTTGTAATGTAATATAATTTAACACTAGAAAGGCTAATGGAGTTTAAGGATCCATGAAAAGCCAAATAAGCCGACTACTGAAGGAGGGAAATATTATTCTGAAGGCCATTTTTGTCTGTTATGTAAAAATCTAAAAAGCAGTGGAAGAATCATGATGCTAGAGTTGTAATTTTACAATTCAGATTAGCCATTATTTTGTGGTGAGAGTCAGTTCAATAGTACATTTTAGAGAGTGTCCTTGTGTTAATAAAGAGCCAAATATTCTTCACGGCAGGGGTCTCAAACTCAAAATACCTGGGGGCCGCTGGACGCAGAATCAGAGTGACAAAAGAAAAGACATAAAATTGGGTTGTTTTTAAAAAGACAAAAAATGACAGAAAAAAATAAATAAATTACTTAAAAAAGACACAAAATAACTAAAAAATAAAGACACAAAATGACAAAAAAAAATACACAAAATGACAAAAAAAACCCACTAAATTATTTTAAAAAAGACACAAAATTACCAAAAAAGACACAAAATTATGAAAAAAAAGACACAAAATTATGGGGAAAAAAGACACAAAATTATGAAAAAAAAGACACAAAATTACCAAAACTACACAGAATTGCCAAAAAAGACACAAAAATATCTAAAAAAAAAAAAAAAAAAGACACGAAATGACCCAAAAAAGACACAAAAATGACCAATAAAGACACAAAATGACAGAAAAAAAACTAAATTACTTAAAAAAGAAACAAAAGGACCAAAAAAAGACACAGATTTACCAAAAAAGACACAAAATTATGGAAAAAAAGACACAAAATTATGAAAAAAATACACAAAATGACCCAAAAAAGACACAATATTATTTTAAAAAGACACAAAATTACAAAAAAATACCAAAAAATTACAAAAAAATACACAACATTTTGAAAAAAATACACAAAATTTTGAAAAAAGACACAAAATTACCAAAAAAAAGTCATTAAAGGGACCTTCCACACACAACATGGTAAAGTGCCATTCATATAAAACTCACATTAAACTTTCATATATATATATATATATATATATATATATATATATATATATATATATATATATATATATAAAGGCTAATGGAGTTTAAGGATCTATGAAAAGCCGAAATATTATTCTGAAGGCCATTTTTGTCTGTTATGTAAAAATGTGGAAGAATCATGATGCCAGAGTTGTAATTTTACAATTCAAATTAGCCATTATTATTTAGTCGTGAGAGTCAGTTTAAGAGTAAATTAAAACATTTTTTGTGTCTTTACAGAGTGCCCTTGTGTTAATAAAGAGCCCAACATCCTTTACGGTCACATTTTTTTCCACTGAGTGAAGTGAGCTGCTGGATATATGCACAGGAAGCACTAAAAAGGCTCTTTATAATGGTTCAAGGATACTCAGCCTTGAAGAAGCTAATATATGCCTCGCTGGCGTATTACCAAATAACACAGAATTACCAAAAAAGACACAAAATTATTTTAAAAAGACACAAAGACACAAAAAAGACACAAAAATGACAAAAAAGACACAAAATGACTGAAAAAAACTTTTTAAATTACTTAAAAAAGAAACAAAATGACCAAAATAAGACACACAATTACCCAAAAAATACACAAAATGACCCAAAAAATACAAAAAATGACTAAAAAAGACACAAAATTACCCCAAAAAACAACACAAAATGACTAAAAAAGACACAAAATTATGAAAAAAAGACACACAATTATTAAAAAAGACACAAAATGACCCAAAAAAGACACAAAATGACTAAAAAAGACACAAAATGACCCCAAAAAAACAACACAAAATGACTAAAAAAGACACAAAATTATGAAAAAAAGACACACAATGACTAAAAAAGACACAAAATGACAAAAAAAAGACACAAAATCACTAAAAAAATACACAAAATTATGAAAAAAAGACACACAATTATTAAATAAAGACACAAAATTATGAAAAAAAGACACACAATTATGAAAAAAGACACAAAATCACCAAAATAAGACACACAATTACCAAAAAAAGACACAAAATGACCCAAAAAATACACAAAATGACTAAAAAAGACACAAAATGACCCCAAAAAACAACACAAAATGACTAAAAAAGACACAAAATTATGAAAAAAAGACACACAATCACTAAAAAAGACACAAATTAACAAAAAAAAAGACACAAAATCACTAAAAAAGACACGAAATTATGAAAAAAAGACACAATTATTAAAAAAGACACAAAATTATGAAAAAAAGTCACACAAAATGTCATCACGAGGGCCACAATTGGCCCTATATATATATATATATATATATATATATATATATATATATATATATATATATAAAATAAAGGCTAATGGAGTTTAAGGAGGGAGTGAAATATTATTCTGAAGGCCATTTTTGTCTGTTATGTAAAAATCTAAAAAGCAGAGTTGTAATTTTACAATTCAAATCAGCCATTATTTTGTAGTAAGAGTCAATTTAAGAGTAAATTAAAACATTTTTTGTGTCTTTACAGAGTGCCCTTGTGTTAATAAAGAGCCCAACATCCTTTACGGTCACATTTTTTTCCAGTGAGTGAAGTGAGCTGCTGGATATATGCACAGGAAGCACTAAAAAGGCTCTTTATAATGGTTCAAGGATACTCAGCCTTGAAGAAGCTAATATATGCCTCGCTGGCGGTGCAGAGAGGACGGCGGGTCGAGGCGCTCAAGGAGAGCGGAGCACCGTGTGAACATACAGAGTATTTACAGGGACGGATGGCAGATGAGATGAGGGCTGGTTTTAATAGAGCAGAGAGCTGCAGCCAGCTGCCTTCACAGGCCTCAGAGGAGGAGGTGCCAAGGAGAGGTGAGGAGCAGAGAGACAGG
The DNA here is from genome assembly GCF_030273125.1 of Centropristis striata. NCBI lineage: Eukaryota > Metazoa > Chordata > Actinopteri > Perciformes > Serranidae > Centropristis > Centropristis striata. The sequence goes on along the minus strand of NC_081532.1, from coordinate 2,269,236 downwards.
GTGAATAAAAAGTGCTTTCTGCAGCCTTGTGGGGACATGTGGACCCTGCAAGGAGAGAAAACTTGGTGGATATTCACCTGTGAGGACGGAGCTCAGGACCTCGTTAGAGAAAAGATGATTTTAAGGTGAAAAGAGACGTGTTGTTGGGTTATAAAGAGTTATAACCCAACATGTTGACACTGACAGCATGTTTGTATGTATTCACACCTGGTTTCCACATGACATTTATATTAAAATTACATGTTGTGAATTAATCGTAGTAATTACATCAGATTTTAGACAGAAATGAAATATTTAGATTCAGATTTAACGTTGGGATTCTGATTCAATATTTAGATTTAGACATAACATTTAGATTCAGATTTAAGGTTTGAATTCAGGTTTTACGTTTAGATTCAGATTTAATGTTTGGATTCAGATTTAATGTTTGGATTCAGATTTAATGTTTGGATTCAGATTTAATGTTTAGATTCAGATTTAACATTTGGATTCAGATTTAATGTTTAGATTCAGATTTAACATTTGGATTCAGATTTAATGTTTAGATTCAGATTTAACATTTAGATTCAGATTTAATGTTTGGATTCAGATTTAATGTTTAGATTAAGAGATTAATTGAGAGGTGCCAAGGAGAGGTGAGGAGCAGAGACAGGGTGAATAAAAAGTGCTTTCTGCAGCCTTGTGGGGACATGTGGACCCTGCAAGGAGAGAAAACTTGGTGGATATTCACCTGTGAGGACGGAGCTCAGGACCTCGTTAGAGGAAAGATGATTTTAAGGTGAAAAGAGACGTGTTGTTGGTTATAAGGAGAGCTGGCAGCATGTTTGTATGACATTTATATTAAAGTTACATGTTGGGAATTAATCGTAGTTATTACATCACATTTTAGACAGAAATTATATATTTAGATTCAGGATTAACATTGGGATTCTGATTTAATATTTAGATTTAAACGTAACATTTAGATCCAGATTTAAAAGTTTGGATTCAGATTTAATGTTTGGATTAAAATTTATGATTTAGATTTAACATTTAGATTCAGATTTAGTGCTTGGATTCAGATTTAACGTTTATATTCAGACTTAATGTTTAGATTCAGATTTAATGTTTAGATTAAGAGATTAATTGAGAGGTGCCAAGGAGACGAGGACGGAGGACGGAGCTCAGGACCTCGTTAGTGAAAAGATGATTTTAAGGTGAAAAGAGATGTGTTGTTGGGTTATAAGGAGTTATAAGGAGTTATAACCCCAACATGTTGACGCTGACAGCATGTTTGTATGTATTCACACCTGGTTTCCACATAACATTTATATTAAAGTTGCATGTTGTGAATTAATCATAATTATGTCACATTTTAGACAGAAATTAATTATTTAGATTCAGATTTAACATTGGGATTCTGATTCAATATTTAGATCCATTCGGATTTAATGTTTAAATTCAGATTTAAACATTAAATTCAGATTTAATGTTAAGATTCAGATTTAATGTTTAGATTCAGATTTAATGTTTAGATTCAGATTTAATGTTTATATTCAGATTTACCGTCAGATTTAGATTTAATGTTTGGATTCAGATTTAACGTTAAGATTCAGATTTAACGTTTGGATTCAGATTTAACGTTTGAATTCAGATTTAATGTTTAAATTCAGATTTAACGTTTGGATTCAGATTTAATGTTGACATTTTTTATGTATAAAAATATTACAATAACAACAATTACATATACCTTGTTGTTTTCCATTCATTTCTGTTTACGATGGGAGGGAAAATTAGCAGAATTTTCTAAATATATCAGCTACAAAATTATTACAAAACATTCTGTGTCCAATAATTAATTGCTTTCTCTCAATATGATCCAGCCCTGATTCCCAAACATGGGGTGGAATGCTGTGGTATAAAATATAAATAAAACAGAATCAAATTCAAAATGAGTGTATATATATATATATATATATATATATATATATATATATATATATATATATATATATATTAATAAATAACAAAAGTTTATTAGATAGAACATTAAATGTCTTGTCGAAAGGGTCAGAAACATATATTTATAAATAATTTCATTCTTTTTTCCAGTTTTTCACAGCTTCACAACTTTTTGTGGAGTTTGTTTTGTAGGAAAAATACATTAATTCAAGTTGGTTATATATGATAAAAACATATATATTTTTATCAACATTTAATTATATACATAATATCCCTAAAGGAAAAGTTCAACATTCTGGTCTAAAGGTAACAACATTCTCCTACCAGCACCATTAGAGCTCATTAATTAGTCATTTTACAGTTTTTTGGGGTCGAAATGTCTTCCTCGAGTTGCCAACGGTTGCCTAGCAACTGGTACATAACAATCTGTTAATTAGTGATCTTTGGAGGTGCTGGGAGGTAGATTTTCTCCCTCCGTTTGGACAGAACCAGCCAAGCTTCCCCTTGTCCCTGCAGCTCAGAATAGCTTCAGATTCACAGTTCAAACATTAGAGTGGTTCCACTTTTCTCATTTAACTCTCTGCAAGGAAGCAAACAAGCATATTTCCCGAAAAACGCTGAACATTTCCTTCAGGAACTCTGGGAACCTGTTCACACTTGGTTGTAAAATGTCTCGATCACAAGTGGACAGATGAGACACATCTTCAACTGTGTTTCCTCTAGGGCATGGGTCTCAAACCTGCGGCCCGCGGGCCAATTGCGGCCCTCATAACGATATTATGTGGCCCCCACCTTGATATGAAAGTTTAACGTGAGTTTTATAGGTATGGTACTTCACCGTGTTGTGTGGGGGAGGTCCCTTTAACTTCTTTTTTGGTAATTTTGTCTCTTTTTTGTGGCAATTTTGTGTCTTTTTTTTAAATAATTTTGTCTCTTTTTTTTTAAAAATATTGTGTGTTTTTTAAATAATTTTGTTTTTTTTCGTAATATTTTGTATAGGCCTATATATATATATTGTAATTCTGTGTTTTTTTGGTCATTTTGTTTCTTCTTTAAGTCATTTAGTGTTTTTTCAGTCTTTTTTTGATTATTTTGTGTCTTTTTTGGTAATTCTGTGTATTTTTTTGGTCATTTTGTGTCTTTTTAAAGTCATTTAGTGTTTTTTCAGTCTTTTTTTTTATTATTTTGTGTCTTTCTTAAGTAATTTTGTTTTTTTCTGTCATTTTGTGTCTTTTTTTGGTTATTTGGATACTGCCTCCAGCGGCCCCCAGGTAATTCGAGTTTGAGACCCCTGCTCTAGGATTTTTTCAGCATCTATCAGCAATTTAGAAAGTATTTAAAAAATGACACTCAACTTCAAAACAAGCTTTAGAACCAGTGTTTTCCACAGGATTTTCTGAGAATATGATGGTGGGACCCGAACAAAGTAGTGCCCTACAATAAACACTTTACAATAACCATCTAAGTGATGTTTATAGATGGTTTATAAACCAATTATTATTAACCATTGACAAAATTCTATACATATTTAATCTTTAAATGTTTTCAAGCAATTTCTTAAAGGTATAAGAGTCATTTTGAAATCATTTACATACTTAATATGGTGTTAAAAATGTTATAATGAGTGTAAAGCTATTAATAAACTAATAATTATGTTTGTTTATGGTAAAATGATCTATTTGGCATTTATAAATTATAGTTCAACATTATTACATTTTCTATTCACCATTCTAAATGGCCTATACACGGTTTATAAATGATGATTAAATATTAATAAACTATCTGTTTACCATTTAGAAATGGTCTTTTTACCATCTATAAATGATGGTTATTGTAAAGTGTTACCGATTCAAGACATTTATTTTTAAATAAAACCGTATACAAAACAGTAGTGCAACACCAATTTAAATTAATAAATCTGGGGGTCCGGAGAACATTTCTGCCCTAAAAGCCTAAATTTGGTGCCTCTCGCACATTCTAATGCCACTATTCCATCTTAATCATTGCATATTTTTAATGAATTATTGTAAAGGACAATAAGGGTTCTACTATGTTTTATTTAAGGCATCTTATTTTGACAATCCTCTTGTCAATTCTGTGGTGGATTCTGCTAACACATCCATGTGCTCTTATTTTGAAAGCTACATGTGTTTGCTTTTGTTTTGAAGGCGGGTCTAACACGTTCTTACCGTAACGCCGTATGGTGTGTTTAATTTACACTCAAAGTCAGAACTTGAAAGTCGGAACTTGGAGGTCAGAAAAACGTCGAAAATTCTAACATTCGTGTAGACCTTGAATGCACCATTAGTGACAGTAAAAGACGTAAAATGATAAATGGGTTAATTCAGTTTCAGTAACAATGAAACACTGTAAATGTATATATCAGCCAAAACAGTATTTTTTACATTTTTTTTTATTAAATACATTACTCCACTGTAAAATACTCTGGCACTGTGTTTGTAGCAAAAATATACTGTAATATATATATACAAGCCATCATTTTTGCATTTATTTTTCGTAAAAATACTTTTTCTCACTGTTAAACGTACTAAACACCATATCTCTAACAGAAATATACTGTAATATTAAATGGTAAAATCTTTAATTAATGCGGCATTTATAGTAAGTATTTTCTTGTCAATTATATGGCAGAACTGCGACTCTTTTGATGGAGTTTTTTTATTGTTTACAGTAAAATATGGAATAAAATGACAATCTTAAATGGGAAATCAACAGTGCTAATATAATTTTACCGTAATATTTAGAAAAAGTTGCACCGTATTTATTACGGTAAAGTTCTGGCAACCACAGCTGCCTTTTTTTTTTACCATAAAAACAACAGTAACAGGGTATTTTAACGTACTGTAGCATACAGTTGCATACTTCCTATGCACACACATACACACACACACACACACACATACACACACACACACACACACACACACTGCCAGGGAATTTAATCAAGGAAGAAATGAAGTTTCCTTTAAAAGCTAATTGGGAAAACTAATGAGTTGCATGTAAACATTATTCGCTTGTAGTCGGAGCTGATATCTGCACGTAGCTGGCTGACTGCTTCCCTATTTATAATCCAAACCAACAGACAGCTGACATGCTTTTTGCACACATCTGCACACATCTGTAAACATCGACAATGTGGGACAAACCAATGACTAAATAATCACACGTGTTCGGGATTGAAAGCATGTGAGATATTCATGAACATGAGCTGCAGAAGATGGTTTCCCTGTTTCTCTTATACACTCTCAGAAAATAGAGTACAGAGTCATACCTTTAGGGGTACAATGGCTTATCACTGGGGCAATACTTTTTTGTACCCTTATTTTGAAGTACAAAAATGGACCTTTAACCCTTTTGCCACTTGGGTACATATATGAAATAAAAATAAAAGAGACCCAAAATTACCAAAAAAAGACGCAGAGTTACCAAAAAAAGACACAAAATTATTTTAAAAATGACGCGGAGTTACCAAAAAAAGACACAAAATGATTTAAAAAGACACAAAATTACAAAAAAAAAGACACAGAATTACCAAAAAAAGACACAAAATTACCAAAAAAAGACACAGAATTACCAAAAAAAGACACAAAATGATTAAAAAAAGACACAAAATTACCAAAAAAAGACACACAATTACCAAAAAATCTCACAAAATTACCAAAACAGACACAGAATTACCAAAAAAAAAGACTTCAGGTTTTAGGGGGTTGTTTTAAAACCACCCTAGGTTTTCCAGGCATTTTTTCCAGGCATTTTAGGCCAAAATGGGTTAATGTCCAATAATTGGCCCTAGGGGGTACATTAGTGTAGATTGTACCTTGAGGGACAAAAAAGGACTCGTCTTTTACCACTTGGGTACATATTTGTACCATATTTGTACCTTTTACCACTTGGGTACATATATGTACCTTTTGCCACTTTGGTACATATATGTACCTTTTGCCACTTGGGTACATATTTGTACCTTTTACCACTTGGGTACATATTTGTACCATATTTGTACCTTTTACCACTTGGGTACATATTTGTACCTTTTACCACTTTGGTACATATATGTACCTTTTGCCACTTGGGTACATATTTGTACCATATTTGTACCTTTTACCACTTGGGTACATATTTGTACATATATGTACCTTTTACCACTTGGGTACAAATATATACCTTTTACCACTTGGGTACATATTTGTACCATATTTGTACGTTTTACCACTTGGGTACATATTTGTACATATATGTACCTTTTACCACTTGGGTACATATTTGTGCCATTTACCACTTGGGTACATATTTGTACCATATTTGTACCTTTTACCACTTGGGTACATATTTGTACCTTTTACCACTTGGGTTCATATTTGTACCATATTTGTACCTTTTACCACTTGGGTACATATATGTACCATATTTGTACCTTTTACCACTTGGGTACATATTTGTGCCTTTTACCACTTGGGTACATATATGTACCATATTTGTACCTTTTACCACTTGGGTACATATTTATACCTTTTACCACTTGGGTACATATATGAGAAATAGGGCTAAAAAAATTAATTGCATATCAACATAATAGACACTTTTAACTACCAGGGAAATGTTTTCTTTTTTCTGTTTAATTACAGTTTTTGCTGATATTTACATTTAAATTTACAGTCGAAAATCCCACTCACTGTCATTTTCACGGTGAAGTTCTGTAAATTAAACCCTTATTTCTAAGAGTGTACAAACACACTCACTCACACACACACACACCCAGCAGGCCACTCTCCCTCGGAGGCTCTCTGGTCATACTGGCCCATCACAGCTGTGCGATGATGACAAGATACAATCAGAAACCCCCCCACCATCACGGTTACACCCTGTCCCCTCTCTGTAACTCGGCAACACCGGTTTGACAGCTGTGGAGCAGCTTGCCAGCGATGTCACGCAGATAGAAAGCTTTTAACACAGAGAGGTGTGTAATATTCATAAGGAGTGCTCCACTTACTGTGTAATAGACGTTGGCGAGTGTGAGTGTGAGCAACACTGATCTGGTCCTTGGGTGATGTGGTCTAATATAATATTAATGCTAGTTGTGTGAGATAGCTTCTACCCTGTTGTTCGTTATGCCCCATTTCTCACATGCAACATATTCCCACGTTACAGTACGATGGTGTCGTATCTCACCATGCTATACGGGAGAGCTCAGGTTTTTAGGTTTTCTTCTTCTTCTTCTTCTTTCTGGGCTTTGTTCCTGCTCCGCTACATTCTTGTTCCTGCATACACACACACACAAAAACACACACTTTCCACTTCTGCAGATGTAGGGCAGTGATAGATCGACTTGGCAGGGAAACAAAGTCCGCTACCGTTTCTGCTAACCAAGTCATTATCTGAGGGCACAGGTGCACTAAAAGGTTTGTTTTCCTTCGTTTTAAACCATAGCTTTAAAGTTCCCTTTGTTGCATTTCTGTAATTGGGCCCTTAATGTTCCACACTGCCCAATTACAAGAGAACCAGGGCTTGTAAACGGGAGTCACCAGTTGTTCAGCTTTATTGAGCCGTTTTGCTGATCTGGCTTCCTGCAGGGTTGGGGAGTCAAAACAAGTCCAAGGTCTTATATTGGAAAGATTTTCACAACTCCATGACTTCTGTAACTGTAGAACTATAGTATACACTTACCGGCCACTTCATTAGGTACACCTTTTCCACTGCTTGTTAACACAAATATCTAATCAGCCAATCACATGGCAGCAACTCAATGCATGAAGGAATGTAGATATGTGCAAACAACCTGCTGAAGTTCAAAGTGAGCACCAGAATGAGAACATAACCTAACCCTAACTCTACCCTAACCCTAAAAGGAAAAAGCTACACTGCAAAAAAGCCAACTTGTATTTTTTGGCCTAAAACAGTGATTTAAGTTGGTAAAACTTGGAAATATAAATTACTGACATTTAGGGCAATAATGTAAGTTAGCACAACAAAGGAAGCCAGTTGTCTGCTCAAAAACAAGTTGGTGAGTTGTTGTTACTTATATCTTTAAGTTGGGGTTCACAACAAGGGACAATAGTTCTGATAACTCTTATTTCTTTGTTGGGAAATGCGGGAAAGTGGTGAAATTCATTAGCAAAAGCTATCGGCTAACTGATGCTAGCGGCTAACTGATGCTAGCGGCTAACTGATGCTAGCAGCTAACTGATGCTAGCGGCTAACTGACGCTAGCGGCGCTGCTTGTTACAGCTACAAGAGTAGCCGTTAGCGTATCAATGCTAACTCAAAATTGTGGTCGCAACATTAGCTGACATTTCATAGCGGCGTTACAATCGTGCCAATTCAGCACATTGCAGAAGTTAGCAGAAGTAAGGATTAAAAGTTATTATAATGTAAAATTATGAGTTAGTACAACTTATTCTTCAACTTTTTCTGGAAAAGGGTCCTATGTTTCCCGGTATGTATTGCTACAGAGGAACATAGGACCCTTTTTTTTAGAAAAAAACAGGGGAACATAGGGATGACCCCTTCAGAAACTGCTGATCTACGTGGATTTTCACGGACAACTATTTCTAGAGTAGAAAATGGTCTGAAAAAGAGAAAACATCCAGTGAGTCTTGATGCCTTGTTGATGCCAGATGTCAGAGGAGAATGGTCCGACTGGTTCAACAGTGACTCAAATAACCACTTGTTACAACCAAGGTATGCAGAAGACCACACCCGCCACTTTATTAGGTACACACTTCACCTAATAAAGTGGCCGGTGAGTGTATATGTAGTATGTTTGGGTAGAAAGTGACAAAACTGTGGTGTTACAGTCATTCTCTGGCTGCAATGATGACGCAGAGATGCAGAAAACCTGGAAAAACACTAAACCAATCAGAGCAGACTGGATTTTTTCAGGAGAGGGCCTGTTTGGGACGTTATTGAGCATCTGTGGCCCTAATTTTGCAATGTGTTTTGCACCAGCACTAGTCTCTGATTAATTATTATGATATAATTCTTTATCTTTATCTTATCTGGTCATTCCAAGACACAAATCTTTTAAAGGCCATCAGAATGAAGCAACAAGATCAGAGAAAGCGGTTTGGAAATAGTCGGAAAATGTTGCTTTGTTTCATGTATTTGTCCTCAAAACAGTTTGTTTATCCTCAGTCCTCTGGTATTCCTGTTCTTCTTTTTGAATAACAAACACAGTCTAGTGCCCCCTGCTGATATGGAGCAGGCAGGAAGTAGAAGCTAGTTTGCCGTTGGCTGTGGACTCTGTGGTGTGTTGACATGAGACGACAGCCTTCATTGATACGAGCTCTTTGCTGTCAGTTTGCTGTGTCTTTGCCTTTAAAGAGACAGGTGCGAAAAAATGACAAATTCCGGCAGAAGGTAAACTATAATCAGAGACACTGTGAGGAAATAATGTGATTTTTTAAACATTAAAGCATGTAAACAGTCCCAGTAGAAACCTCAAATACAAGTATGAACTTGAAACTGAGCATTTGTCCTTTTTAAGCAAAGCATGAAGGACTTCATAATTTACCTTTTCTGGATTTTTTGTTGGAAAAACACATGTAGAAATAGCTGAATGTGCACATTAGCATGTCCTTGATTCATTCTGTATGGCGGACCTTTGGAGCATGAGTAAATGCTGACTGTGAGAGGTACAGATGCGTGACAAATTAAAGGAAAAACATGAATAAATGAGTGGAGAAATGGAGCAAATGCAGGGCATTTAGGGGGCAAGGGGTCACTGAAGGGAAGTGAAGTGAATCATAGATTTCACCGCCGACAAATCTCAACCCAGCTGAGCTGCTGTGGGAGAGCGTTCTGTTAACCAGAGCTGGACTGGGACAAAAAAAATCAGCCCCAACCGGCCCATTGGGCAAAAACATTTCTGTCCATTAATTTCAATGCAAAATGAGAAAACTTCTCACTTGATTTATTACCTCAGAAATGTTTTTCAGGACAACAATATGGTCTCATCACTAGTAAAAAATATTCTTCAAGACAATCTGATGTTAATAGTGTAAATAATGGCCCCATTTAGAAGAAAATAGAAGATAAAGAATCGTATGATTTTGGGGCGGGGCTACCTTTGATTGACAGGTCACTAACAAGGCGAGCCGTCATCAGGAGAGAAGCAGAACAATGCGTATCCACGGCAACATGTCAATAAAGTTATTTATAACGTTATATAGATATAAAAAAGGACATTTAGCGGTTTGGTCTCATAACTTTGACACTTTCACTGTATTTTCACTTAATGACAGTTTATTTGAACGTTTTGTTCATTAAATGTTCAGCTTCCAACGGGCCACAAACCAACATTATTTATATACAGTCTATGCCCTCTACCTGTTTGTTTGTTTGTTTGTTTGTTTGTTTGTTTTTTACCATTGGCCAATGAGTCTACCAAAAAAAAGGTTGTTCGTCCGAAAAGACCTGTCGGGCCGTGATGTCACTGGCTGATTGATTGACAGCAGAAGGGACCAAGGAGGAGGGGCCTTGGCCTTTGACCCTCCCTCTACCTGTTTTATTGGCCATTGGGTAAACAGTCAACCAAAAAAGAAATTTATACATATATATATGTAATTTTTTTTTAATGTATTTATTTTTTCAGTCATTCGGCCCAAAAGACCTGCCTGTTTTATTGGCCATTGGGCAATCAGTCTACCAAAATAATAAAAAAAAAAAAAAAAAAAATTAAATTAAATTAAAATTATATATATATATATATATATATATATATATATATATATATATATATATATAATCTTATTTTTTATTTTTTTAATTAATTTTATTAAATTGAATTTTTATTCATTTATTTATTTATTTATTCATTCATTTATCACATCCAGGTAATTGTTTCATTTCCAGTCTGAATGAATCAAATTAAAGTAGTAAACATTCCAGAAACTGTATCCAAACACTGTGAACGCAGCCTTTATTAGTCCCGTCTGCCACCACCACCACCTCTCATTCTCACCTTCACACTCGTTTTCTTCACCTTCCACTCACTTCCTTTCTTTTTTGTTTCCTTTCTTCTGTCACTTCCTCCTCCATCAGTTCCTTTCCCGCGTTATCTCCTCTCCTCCCTCCCTCCCTCCCTCCTTCCCTCCTGCTCTATCTCTCTGTAACTAATGGTCCTTAGATGCAGTAGGTGTCATTTTTTGTCATTTTGTGTCTGTGGTTGTGTCTTTTTTTAGTTATTTTGTGTCTTCTGTGTCATTTTTTGTCATTTTGTGTCTGTGGTTGTGTCTTTTTTTAGTTATTTTGTGTCTTCTGTGTCTTTTTTGGTCATTTTGTGTCTTTTTTGTGTCTTTTTTGGTCATTTTGTGTCTTTTTTGGTCATTTTGTGTCTGTGGTTGTGTCTTTTTTGGTCATTTTGTGTCTTTTTTGGTCATTTTGTGTCTGTTGTTGTGTCTTTTTTTGGTCATTTTGTGTCTTTTTTGGTCATTTTGTGTCTGTTGTTGTGTATTTTTTTAGTTATTTTGTGTCTTTTTTGTCATTTTGAGTCGTTCTTGGTCATTTTGTGTCTGTTGTTGTGTCTTTTTTGGTCATTTTGTGTCTGTGGTTGTGTCTTTTTTTAGTTATTTTGTGTCTTTTTTTGTCATTTTGTGTCTTTTTGTGTCTGTGGTTGTGTCTTTTTCTGTCGTTTTGTGTCTTTTTTGGTCATTTTGTGTCTGTGGTTGTGTCTTTTTTTAGTTATTTTGTGTCTTTTTTGTCATTTTGTGTCTTTTTGTGTCTGTGGTTGTGTCTTTTTCTGTCATTTTGTGTCTTTTTTGGTCATTTTGTGTCTGTTGTTGTGTCTTTTATGGTCATTTTGTGTCTTTTTCTTCCGTGTTTTTGTTTTTGTTTCCTTCCTTCTGTCACTTCCTCCTCCATCAGTTCCTTCCCGGAGCTATCTCCTCTCCTCCTCTCCTCCTCTCCTCCCTCCCTCCTCCTGCTCCATCTCTCTGTAACTAATGGTCCTTAAATGCAGCTCCAGCTGTCGTGGCGTTGGGACTAAATCACAACAATCATGAGTTATTATCAGCGGCGTGCTGACTGATTGTGCTAATGTCCGTGCTGATCGTATTAATGCCGGCCTTGATTGGAACACATCCATCATAATATTCCTGGTGATGAAGAGGTAATAACCGGCATTATCCTGATAATGAAAAAGACTGTTAGGCTGAAGATTAAAACTAAACAGTGATAACAAGGGACTTCATATTTGAGAATTACTGAAAGCAGAAGGAGAAATCTCTGCTTTCCTCCTCCTCCTCCTCCTGTTTCTCCTCTCTGATCGTGTCCTTGCCTCTTCTCCTTTACCTCCCAGTTCATCCCATCAGCTAATCGCCAACTAAATACCTCTTTCTCTCCTTATACGTCATTTCTTTATGTCTTCTGCTTTCACTCTATGGAGTCTTTGTCCATTTCTGAATCCTTTTCATGTCTTCTCGTGTCTTTTTTGGTCATTTTGTGTCTGTTGTTGTGTCTTTTTTTTGTTATTTTGTGTCTTTTTTTGCCATTTTTTGTCGTTTTTGGTCGTTTTGTGTCCGTGGTTGTGTCTTTTTTTCATTATTTTGTGTCTTTTTTTTATCATTTTGTGTCTTTTGTTCATTTTGTGTCTATTGTTTTGTGTTTTTTTTTGTTATTTTGTGTCTTTTTTGTCATTTTGTGTCTTTTATGTCTGTTGTTGTGTCTTTTTTGGTCGTTTTGTGTCTGTTGTGTCTTTTTTTGGTCATTTAGTCTCTTTTTTGTCATTTTGTGTCTTTTATGGTCATTTTGTGTCTGTTGTTGTGTCATTTTTTGTCATTTTGTGTCTTTTATGGTCATTTTGTGTCTGTTGTTGTGTCTTTTTTTAGTTATTTTGTGTCTTTTTTTGTCATTTTGTGTCTTTTTTGGTCATTTTGTGTTTGTTGTTGTGTCATTTTTGGTCATTTTGTGTCTTTTTTTGTCATTTTTTTGTCTTTTTTTGTCATTTTGTCTCTTTTTGTCATTTTGTGTCTTCTGTGTCTTTTATCGTCATTTTGTGTCTATTGTTGTTTCTTTTTTTAGTTATTTTGTGTCTTTTTTTGTCATTTTGTGTCTGTTGTATCTTTTTTTGTAATTTCATGTCTGTTGTTGCGTCTTTTTTTGGTCATTTTGTGTCTTTTTTTGGCAATTTTGTCTCTTTTTTGTCCTTTTTTGTCTTCTGCGTCTTTTATGATCATTTTGTGTCTATTTTTCTAGTCATTTTGTGTCTTTTTTGGTAATTTTTGTGTCTTTTTTTTGACATCATGAAGAAGTCCTGCTCCGGCGTTAAGGTTAACCCTTATTACCCTATTCTTCTTCTGCTTTCTCATTTTCTCCTGTTTCCTTTTCCTCCATTACTGTTTTCTCCCAGTCGTCCTTGTGTTTTAATTTCTTGCTTTCCTCCTTAACCCTCCTAATTCCTTCCCTCTCCATCCTTTCTATTTCTGCTTCTGCTTCCTCCTTATTTAACGTCCCAAAACGCTTATCCTCCCTTTTTTTTATTCTCCCCGACTGTTTGTCCTTTCCCCCATCTGCTCATCCTCCATCCTATTTGTAGAAATCCTCCCTGCTCCTTCCTCATTTTGTCTGCTTATTCTCTGACAATCCACCTGTTTTTTTTCTTCTCTCTCTCTCCTCCTCGTCTTCTCTTGTTTGACAGCCCACCTGCTTTACCTCCTTATCCTCCCTGGCTCTCCAGTTTTTCTTTTTTTTAATATTTTTTTTTATCCCTCTATATATCCCCACCTCCGTAGCAGTATGGAGCCCTGTCCGTTCATGAGACGGGTAGGGAGGTGTGGGAGGGAGTTTGAAGAGTTTTAATGAGCCAGCGCTCACACTTATGACAGGACGAGTAAGTGATGGAAAATTAATCTGTTTGAGAGAAAAAGTGTGAAAAGAGTGTGTGTGCCCCCATGTGTGTGTGTGTGTTCTTGTACTTCCTACATAGTGAGGACCAGAACACGTTTTTACCCAACAGAGTGAGGACATTTTTGCAAAGTGAGGACATTTCGGCCGGTCCTCACTTCTTTAAAGGCTTTTTTTAAAATGTCAGATTTTGTTTTAAGGGTTAAAGGTCACATGTTAATGATAATTAACTGAAGCTGTATTGTGTGGTTACAAAACTAACTAAAATTATAGTGAAAATGTCCTTCATTTTCGTCTTTGTCACCTTTTTTCAGACATAATGAAGATGGATAAGACAAAGGAAATAAAGGCAAAATTTAGAAACTAAATGACCAAAAAAAAGACACTAAATGACTAAAAAAGACACAAAAAGACACAAAATGACTTAAAAAAGACACAAAATGACCAAAAAAGACACAAGATGACTAAAAAAAGACACAATATGACTTAAGAAAGACACAAAATGACACAAAATGACCAAAAAAGACTAAAAAATGACTTAAAAAAAGACACAAAATGACTAAAAAATGACTTAAAAAAAGACACAAAATGACTAAAAAAAGACACAAAATACACAGAATGTCTTTTGTCCTCACTTCTTTAAAGGCTTTTTTGAGATTTCAGACTTTGTTTTAAGGGTTAAAGGTTACATGATAATGATAATTAACTGAAACTGTATTGTGTGGTTACAAAACTAACTAAAATTATAGTGAAAATGTCCTTCGTTTTCGTCTTTGTCAACTTTTTTCATACATAATGAAGATGGATAAGACAAAGTAAATAAAGGCAAAATAAAGAAACTAAATGGCCAAAAAAAGACACAAAATGACCAAAAAAAAACCACAAAAAGACACAAAATGACTAAAAAAAGACACAAAATGTCTTTTGACCTCACTTCTTTAAAGGCTTTTTTGAGATTTCAGACTTTGTTTTAAGGGTTAAAGGTTACGTGATAATGATAACTAACTGAAACTGTATTGTGTGGTTACAAAAATAACTAAAATTATAGTGAGAATGTCTTTCGTTTTCGTCTTTATCAACTTTTTTCATACATAATGAAGATGGATAAGACAAAGGAAATAAAGGCAAAATTTACTGTGACCTCTTTTAATCTCCCACCCAACAAATACTCCATTACAAAAAACTAAACTAAAACTAAAGCATTTAAAATAAATAAATACTAAACTAAAACTAGCGAAACCTACTCTAAAAAACTCATTAAAACTAACTGGATTTGAAAACAAAAATTCACAACAAAATTAAAACTAAAACTAATGAAACATCCAAAACTATTATAACCTTGCTAGGGAATTCACTGTTACAATGAGGGTCCTGCACAAAGATAGAAGTACAAGAATGTGTGTGTGTGTGTGTGTGTGTGTGTGTGTGTGTGTGTGTGTGTGTGTGTGTGTGTGTGTGTGTGTGTGTGATTGCTTCAAGGTTTGAATTGAAGTTTTACTATTTTTGCAAATTCCACAATTATAGAATTGGCTTCTTAGAAAAGTATCTAATTTTCATTGTTTTATGTAAAAGTAGGTCCCCATTAGTCACCAAATAATCTGTGTGAAATATGCTAATTCATGTAAATGATGTACCCTGAAAGCATGTTTGCTGGTTTTTCCGGATGTCCCCATAAAGCCTGGTTAAAACATCACTTGATCATTCTAAAGGTTTGAAGGCGTGTATAGGCTAACTAAGCTGTGGCAAGTTTACTCCATTTTTTTCAGCTCGCTACAACCTCTAGAAAGGGCGGTCACCACAGGTGATGATTAAAACTGGAGTCCCCATGATGTATTAAAACCAGTTTGTGTATGTGGGAATTTTGGGAATGTGTGTTTTGTGCGTTGTTTTCCTTCGAGGATTCACCAAACGGAGACATTTTTAACTTGTGCAATCAATATGAGTGGGTGCATGTATACATAGTGTGTGTGTGTGTGTGTGTGTGTGTGTGTGTGTGTGTGTGTGTGTGTTATACTGATGAATGGCCAAGCTCTTAATGTTCTCAACCACTCTGTGGACTAACTAGACTATTTAATCACTCTCTCTCCTCCCCTTCCTCTCTGTTTCTGCCCTCTCTGCCAAAGCTGAGTGTACTGCTGAGGTTAGACAACACTTATTGTACAATACATTACCCCAGTGTGTGTGTGTGTGTGTGTGTGTGTGTGTGTGTGTGTGTGTGAGCATTAGTACTGCATCAGTCAGTGTCCAGCCTGCTGGCTCGTACACCTGTCGGCTTGTTATGGAGCACAGGAACCCATTTTTTTTTTTAGTTATTTTCTCTTTTTTGTCATTTTGTGTCTGTATTTGTGTCTTTTTTGGTCATTTTGTGTCTTTTTGTGTCTTTTTGGTCATTTTGTGTCTGTTGTTGTGTCTTTTTGGTCATTTTGTGTCTGTGGTTGTCTTTTTTTAGTTATTTTGTGTATTTTTTGTCATTTTGTGTCTTTTTGTGTCTTTTTTGTAATTTTGTGTATTTTTTGTGTCGTTTTTGGTCATTTTGTGTCTGTTGTTGTGCCTTTTTTTAACTATTTTGTGTCTTTTTGGTCATTTTATGTCTATTGTTGTGTCTTTTTTTAGTTATTTTGTGTCTTTTTTGTCATTTTGTGTCTTTTTGGTCATTTTGTGTCTGTTGTGTCTTTTTTGGTCATTTTGTGTCTGTGGTTGTCTTTTTTTAGTTATTTTGTGTATTTTTTGTCATTTTGTGACTTTTTGTGTCTTTTTTGTGTCTTTTTTGGTCATTTTGTGTCTTTTTTGTGTCTTTTTTGTAATTTTGTGTCTTTTTTGTGTCGTTTTTGGTCATTTTGTGTCTGTTGTTGTGTCTTTTTGTAACTATGTTGTGTCTTTTTGGTCATTTTGTGTCTATTATTGTGTATTTTTTTAGTTATTTTGTCTTTTTTTTGTCATTTTGTGTCTTTTTGTGTCGTTTTTGGTCATTTTGTGTCTTTTTTGTGTTGTTTTTGGTCATTTTGTGTCTGTGGTTGTGTCTTTTATGGTGTGTGTGTGTCTGTGTGTGTGTGTGTGTGTGTGTGTGTGTGTGTGTGAGCATTAGTACTGCATCAGTCAGTGTCCAGCCTGCTGGCTCCTACACCTGTCGGCTCGTTATGGAGCACAGGAACCGATGGAGGTGGCACACGGAGCATAAATCTAACAAACACACACACGCCGTGCACAAACACACCTACACACACCCTTGTTATACTTGTGTTGACTTACACTCTCTCTCTAACTTCGCTTAGCCCCCCGTCCCCCCTCCCCCACTCCCCACTCCCTCCACATCACCACTAATTGCCTGACTGCAGCCATTACCTTAACTTTCACGTTTAAATGTGACACTTAAAATAACCCTTTTTCCTAATGAGGTTCAGCAAGGGCTGCTCACAAATTACTCTTTTACCCAGACCTTTAAGATAGTGTAGCTCACACACACACACACACACACACACTGTAAAAAAAAAAAAAAAACCCTGTTGTTTTTTACGGTAAAAAAAACAGCAACTGTGGTTGCCAGAACTTTACCTTATAATTCACGTTTAAGATTGCCATTTTATTCCATATTTTACCGTATAAATAAAAGGTTTTTCCATCAAAAGAAACGCTGTTCTGCCATATAATTGACAAAAAAAACCCTGTTGTTTTTACGGTAAAAAAAAAAACAGTGTTGTTTTTACGGTAAAGAAACAGCAGCTGTGGTTGCCAGAACTTTACTGTAATAAACACGATGCACCTTTTTTTTATATTACGGTAAAAAGATATTTGCACTGTTGATTTCACGTTTAAGGTTGTCATTTCATTCCATATTTTACCATATAAATAAAAGGTTTTTCCACCAAAGAAACGCTGTTCTGCCATATAATTGACAAAAAAAAAGCCTGTTGTTTTCACGGTAAAAAAACAGCAGCTTTGGTTGCCAGAACTTTACCGTAATAGATTTGGTGCACCTTTTTTTAATATTACGGTAAAAAGATATTCGCACTGTTGAGTTCATGTTTAAGATTGCCATTTTATTTAATTTTTTACCATATAAATAAAAGGTTTTTCCATCAAAAGAAACACTGTTTTGCCATATAATTGACCAAAAAAAAACTGGGTTTTTTTACGGTAAAAACACGGCAGTTTTGGTTGCCAGAATTTTACCGTAATAAATACGGTGCATCTTTTTTTTAATATTACGGTAAAAAGATATTTGCACTGTTGATTTCACATTTAAGATTGCCATTTTATTTAATTTATTACCATATAAATAAAAGTTTTTCCATCAAAAGAAACGCTGTTTTGCCATATAACTGACAAAAAAAGCCTGTTGTTTTTACGGTAATAAGAAAAAAAACCTGTTGTATTCACGGTAAAAAAAACGGTAGCTTTGGTTGCCAGAATTCTACCGTAATAAATTCGGTGCACCTTTTTTTAATATTACGGTAAAAAGATATTAGCACTGTTGAGTTCACGTTTAAGATTTCCATGTTATTGCATTTTTTACTGTATAGATAAAAGTTTTTTCCATCAAAAGAAATACTGTTTTGCCATATAATTGACAAAAAAACCCTGTTGTTTTTACGGTAATTAAAAAAACGGCAGCTTTGGTTGCCAGAACTTTACCGTAATAAACACGATGCAACCTTTTTTTTATATTACGGTAAAAAGATATTTGCACTGTTGATTTCACGTTTCAGATTGCCATTTTATTCCATATTTTACCGTATAAATAAAAGGTTTTTCCACCAAAAGAAATGCTGTTTTGCCATATAATTGACAAGAAAATACTGCATAAATGCTGCATAAATTAAAAAGATTTTACCATTAAATATTACAGTATATTTTGTAAGAGATATGGTGTTTAGTACATTTAACAGTGAGAAAAAGTATGTATGTTTACAAAAATAAATGCATAAAATTACAGTGGTGGCTTGTATATATATTACATTAAATACATATTACAGTGTATTTTACAGTGGAATAATGTATTTACATTTACGGCCTACTGTCATGGTTTAGCAGTTTTTCAACGTAAAATCTACAGACATTTTTTACAGTGCACACACACACACATATTTTACCAAATAAATAAAAAGTTTTTCCATCAAAAGAAATTCTGTTTTGCCATATAATTGACAAGAAAATACTTTATAAATGCTGCATAAATTAAAGATTTTACCATCACGGTTTAGCAGTTTTTCACCGTAAAATCTACAGACATTTTTTTTTACAGTGCACGCACACACACACACACACACACACACACACACACACACACACACACAAACACACAAACACTTGAGGAGTGCACCTGCAAGCTACCTGTAACTGGAGGTGGGTGTTAGCACGCGAGGCGGTGGCTTTGAAGCGCGTGCACGGTGTCAGTTTGTGCAGGATAGGTGTGCATGCATGTGTGTGTGTGTGTGTGTGTGTGTGTGTGTGTGTGTGTGTGCGCCTACAGCAGTAATGAGCGCTGGGCCATGGGATGCCCAAAGGCAAGGTTCCCTAACAGGGTCAGAGTGAAGGACGTCTGGCGCTGCTCCACCTACACACACACACACACACAAACACACACACACACACACACACACACACACACACATCAAACATAGTGGAGCAGCAGACCGCCAGCTGATCCAGCACCATTAAACAATGTGAGGAAACACATGCTTTTTGTACATCGCACCCACCCGTCGCGTTTTCTCTCATTCTGTCAGTCTTCTCTCTCTCTGTTTTATGTGCACACACACACACACACACACACACACACTCACAGACACACACACACACACACACACACACACACACAGTGAAACACCCTCTATTCGTCCCCCAAACGAGAGAGAGATTCACGCTTCACTAGCAAAGACTCTCAGAGTGTAGGTTATTAATGAGAGCATGTCCTAACAACATTACAGAGCTACTACCCCATGGAGGAGAGGAGGAGAGGAGGAGGAGGAGGAGAGGAGAGGAGAGAGGAGAGAGGAGAGAGAGGAGAGAGGAGAGGAGAGGAGAAAGGTGCACAGTAGGAGACAAATGAGAAAATGACAGTAAAGGAGTGGAAAAGGAGAGGCAAAGAGGAGGAGAAGGATGGGATAATTAGATGAGGAGAAGAGAAAAGTGACAGGAAAGGAAAGGAGGTAAAAGATGTAGAAGAAATGGGAGGTGAAATTGTAAAATAGGAGGTGGAGAAAAGAGGGGAACAAGAGGGGAGAATGGTGGA
>NC_081532.1:2153490-2249104 GCF_030273125.1 Centropristis striata | reverse complement strand
AGGATGTTAGAGGAGAGAATGAAGAAAAATAACAGAAAAGAGGAAGACGGGAAAGAAATGGAAGCAGAAGGAGGTGAGAAGATGAGAAGAAGGAGATCTAGAGAAGATGAAGTATGTGATAGAGTGAGGAGCAGAAACAATAAATATGAGAGGAGAGCTCAAGAGAGGAGGAAGGAGGAGAGGAGAAAAGAATAAATAGTAAAAGAGGAGAGAAGTGTTGGAAAAGGAGAAGGAAAATGGGTTAGGATGGGAGGATATTAGAGGAGATCGAGAGTGGAGAAAGGAGGTGATGGGGAGGAGAAAAGAAAGAGGAGGAATCAAGAAAGGAGGAAGGAGAAAAGAATGAGTTAAAGATCATGACATGATGACGGAGGTGATACCATTAAGAGAGGAGAAAGAAAGGAGGAGTAGAAATGAAGGGAAAAACAGGAGCAGAGGAAAGGAGAAAACAGGAGGAGGAGGAGGAGGAGAAGGAGCTGTGACAGTGAGAGAGGAGCAGGAGTATAAGTGTGTTATTTGGATCCTCCTGTGGCATTTACAGCGTTTTATTGGAGGAGGTGTGATGGATGTTCTCCTTCTGCTGAGGAGACAGCGCCATCTAGTGACGGAGGAGAACCTCAGGGAGGAGAACACACTCCTCTCACCTCCACTAACTACAGTCATGCATAAACATCCTCCTCTCCTCTCCTCTCCTCCTCTCCTCCTCTCCTCCTCTCCTCCTCCTCTCCTCCTCTCCTCCTCTCCTCCTCCTCTCCTCCTCTCCTCTCCTCTCCTCCTCTCCTCCTCCTCCTCCTCCTCTCCTCCTCCCCGTCTCTTCACACTCAGACAATCTGCTGCTCTCGCTCATTTTTCACGTCTGCGTGTCGTTATGGAGGCAACATGCGCCGTCACACAACCTGAACGCACAAACATATTTAGAATTGATAGCCGGTCTCGTGAGCCTGCTCTGTGTGTGTGTGTGTGTGTGTGTGTGTGTGTGTGTGTGTGAGTTCTTGTACTTCCTACACAGTGAGGACCAGAACACATTTTTAACCAACAGAGTGAGGACATTTCAACCAGTCCTCACTTCTTTAAAGGCTTTTTTTTTTTAGATTTCAGACTTTGTTTTAAGGGTTAAAGGTTACATGATAATGATAATTAACTGAAACTGTATTGTGTGGTTACAAAACTAACTAAAATTATAGTGAAAATGTCCTTCGTTTTCGTCTTTGTCAACTTTTTTTTCATACATAATGAAGACTATTATAACCTTGCAAGGGAATTCACTATTCCAACGAGGGCCCTCACAAAGATAGAAGTACAAGGATGTGTGTGTGTGTGTGTGTGTGTGTGTTTCTGTGTGTGTGTGTGTGTGTGTGTGTGTGTGTGTGTGTGTGTGTGTGTGTGTGTGTGTGTATTCTTGTCCTTCATACATAGTGGGGACCAGAACACGTTTTTAACCAACAGAGTGAGGACATTTCGGCCGGTCCTCACTTGTTTAAAGGCTTTTTTGAGATTTCAGATTTTAAGGTTACATGATAATGATAATTAACTGAAACTGTACTGTGTGGTTAAAAAAAAATCACAACAAAATTAAAACTAAAACTAATGAAAAATCCAAAACTATTATAACCTTGCAAGGGAATTCACTGTTCCAATGAGGGTCCTCACAAAGATAGAAGTACAAGAGTGTGTGTGTGTGTGTGTGTGTGTGTGTGTGTGTGTGTGTGTGTGTTCTTGTACTTTCTACATAGTGAGGACCAGAACACGTTTTTTCACCAACCAACATTTCGGCCGGTCCTTTTTGAGATTTCAGACTTTGTTTTAAGGGTTAAAGGTTACATGATAATGATAATTAACTGAAACTGTATTGTGTGGTTACAAAACTAACTAAAACGAACTAAAATTAAAGTGAAAATGTCCTTCGTTTTTTGTCTTTGTCAACTTTTTTCATACATAATGAAGACTATTATAACCTTGCAAGGGAATTCACTATTCCAACGAGGGTCCTCACAAAGATAGAAGTACAAGAATGTGTGTGTGTGTGTTTCTGTGTGTGTGTGTGTGTGTGTGCTGCTTCTGCTTGGCTTTTATTGTGTAAGTGATCTGGGGAGTGTTATGGGAGCAGAGCGATAAGCCTGGTGTCAGTGGCGTCTAATCATACTCCATGTTCCTTATCGGCTCCGGGCTCAGGAGACGGAATGAACTGTGGAGAAGAAGAAGAAGAGGAGGAAGAAGAGGAGGAGGAGGAGGAGGAGGAGAGGGAAAGGGGGATACGGTGGGAACTAAAGAAGGAGGAGAGAAAGAGTGGAAGAGTGATGAGGAGGAGAAAAAGTGGAGGATGAGAGAGGTGAGGAAGGGGAGGAAGGAGTTGAGATTTAAGGGTCTGCTGCACTAAAAGCATATAAAGAAGTGAAGCCAAGCCCCCCGTGTCCCGACTCCCCTCACCGCCCACACACACAAACACACCTTGTGTAAGAGGATCTGCAACTTCCCACTCTGTGTGTGTGTGTGTGTGTGTGTGTGTGTGTGTGTGTGGTGTGTGTGTGTGTGTGTGTGTGTGTGTGTGTTGGGGTTATCAGGAGTGCTAAGGATGGGTGGTAATTGAATAATGACAGTAACGCCTCTGATGGATTACCTGTCACTCTTCTCTCTTCTCTCCCTCCATCACTGTCATCCATTTTTTTTTCCTCTGCAGCTCTCGCCTCGCAACCTCCGGTCAAATTGGTCTCCCGTCCCGCGCCGTCAGCCCACGCCGCGGAGATAAAGACACCCACAAACACACAACGTGACACCCATTCACACAGGCACACACACAAACATTCTTAGACTTTTACACATTAGGTTTTTGCTATGTGGTTTTTGTGTGTGCGCCAAAAAATCAGTTTTTTATCATTTGAGAAAATGGATAAAATAACCTGATGATGTGACCTCCTGCTGTGAATACTAAAACTTTAATTTATTCTAGAAAACATGTTAGTAAAAAGCCCAACTTGTGCTTAAAAAAGCGGTTGTTAACAAGTGACTAAATGAGACGACAGTGGTTGTCAGGGACAATAAACACACAGACACAAAAAAAATACACAAAAAAAGAAACAAAAAAGACGTTAAAATGACCAAAAAAATACACAAAATTACCTAAAAAAGACACAAAAACTAAACAAAAAGATGTAAAATGACAAAAAAAAGACGTAAAAATTAAAAAAATACACAAAATGACCTAAAAAGACACAAAAACATATAAAATTACCAAAAAAAGATGTACATTGAGATATAAAGAGACACAGCTATAGTTATTTTAAGAAAAAAACTTAATCATTCAACATGATTAGACATACACTGTAAAAAAAAAGGTGTTTAGTCTAAAAACCAGATCAAACAGTAAATCTGAGGGAAATGATCTTGCTGCATGGACAGATAATTTACCTTGACAAGATTTATTAAATTCAGATTATTAAATCTAGAAATAAGCATGTTGAACACTTAAAATAAGAAATTAACTCTTAAAACCAGATAAATTAAAGCTGCCAGCAGTGATGAACTGGCCCGAGCAGAGTGACCTGATGATTATTTGGTTCTTACCAAGATAAAAAAATCTTTAGATTTAGAAGTGTTAGATAATTTATCTTGTTTTAAGAGTTAATTTCTTATTTTAAGCATTCAACATGCTCTCTCACTAGTCCACCTTACAGCCTCTAGTCATGTTTGTCAGTGCTCTTGCAAACTCTTGTAGATTGTAAATTATGCTAATAAAAAAATGTATTAGGCTACAGATTCGCTAGCAAAATGGAGACCGTCTGAGCTAAAACCAAATGCAAAAATCCCATAGACCAGTTCTCAATAGAACCCATGACGATGGTACTTCCAGGTTGGTCTACAAAAATACCTAATTTCAGTTGCTTTCTATAAAGTCTTATTTTCCTGGCAAACTTACTTACTTACTTACTTACTTACAGCTAGAGTTTGCTAGCTTAATGTAACAGTTAGCTACCAAAACTGGAGGCAACTTGTTGCAGACTATCTTGTAGTAGAGTTAACAAAACGTTTTGTTAAAGTGAAAAACCATTTCAGCAGAATGCAAGAGGTTGTTTTTTTTAAATAATTTGTTATTAAAAACCTTGTTTCTCCCTACCTTGCCATCCATGTATCAAGTCTCCGCCATCTGTGCTTATTTTTTTAGTTGAACAGAAACCTCCAGGTTTGAAATGTGAAAGTGCCAAAAACTGCAATTCCTTGACTGACCACTTGAGGCTGGCTCCAAAAGTGAGTCAATCCATCCTCATTCATTATTACATTATTGGTAAAAAGTGTATTACATTATTGAGAAAATACATTATCAGGTTTTATTACATTTTCAATGGACTCAAGTGCAGATTTTTATTACATTTTCAGGGTTATTACATTATGGGGGATTTATTACATTACCAGGTTGTACAGGGCTGTTTCCAGGCCACATTACTTGTTTGTATTTGTGCCTCCCAGCAGAATGGCGAGCCAGCGAGCGGTGGATTGAGAGCGATGGCAGCACTCTGCTGCAATGCAGTTTAATCTGAGTATCTGCTGCTGCTAAACGCTGCTCCTCCGTCACACACACACCTCCTCTAAAGGAGTAATGGTGTAAATGAGGTGAAGCAGGGCCAGCAGGGCGTCTGCTGCATGCTGGGTGGAGGTCTGGCTCTGAGTGGAGACCACCTCCCATTACCTGCTGTCCCTGCTTCACCTGCAGTCTACCTGCAAGGTGCTTCTCTCCACCTGACTGAGCACCTGAGTCTCCATGTAGGGCTTTGTGAGCAGGAGCTCTCTCTCTTTTTCTGCTTCTCTACGTCCTAATTCCTCCCCTCGTTCTCTCCTTCCTCTCCCAAAACGACCGAGAGAGAGGGAGAAAACTAAAAAGGCTATTTCCAAGCGAATGTGTGTGCGTGAGGCAGAAAAGAGCAAGAAAGAAAAGGGAGTGTGAGATGGACCAAAGAGAGATGATATCAAACATAATTCATTTCCACACAGATATCATGTAGCTGTTTCGGGATAATTAGTCTAGTACAGCTTTGAGTCATTTTTTTTGTCAATTTGTGTCTTTTTTTGGTCAATTTGTGTCTTTTTTGGCCATTTTATGTCTTTTTTTGGTCAAATTGTGGCTTTTTTTGTCATTTTGTGTCTTTTTGTCGTTAATTTGTGTCTTTTTTTGGTCAATTTGCGTCTTTTTTTGGTCAATTTGTGTCTTTTTTCTCAATTTGTGTCTTTTTTGGCCATTTTGTGTCTTTTTGTCGTCATTTTGTCTCTTTTTTTGGTCGATGTGTGTCTTTTTTTGTCATTTTGTTGTTAATTTGTGTCTTTTTTTGGTCATTTTGAGTCTTTTTTGGTCATTTTATATCTTTTTTTGGTCAATTTGTGTCTTTTTTTGGTCAATTTGTGCCCTTTTGGCCATTTTGAATCTTTCTTTGGTCAATTTGTGTCTTTTTTTGGTCAATTTGTGTCTTTTTTGGTAATTTTGTGCCCTTTTGGCCATTTTGAATCTTTTTTTGTCATTTTTGTCTTTTTGAGGTCGATGTTTGTCTTTTTTTGGTCAATTTGTGTCTTTTTTGGTCATTTTGTGTCTTTTTTTGGTCAATTTGTATCTTTTTTTGGTAAATTTGTGTCTTTTTTGGTCATTTTGTGTCTTTTTTTGGTCAATTTGTCTTTTTTCGGTCATTTTGTGTCTTTTTGTCAACAATTTGTTTCTTTTTCTGGTCATTTTGTGTCTTTTTGTTTCTTTTTTAGACACTTTGTGTCTTTTTTTGGCCATTTTGAATCTTTTTTTGGTCATTTTGTGGCTTTTTTCCATTTTATGTCTTTTTGTCGTCAATTTGTGTCTTTCTTTGGTCAATTTGTGTCTTTTTTGGTCAATTTGTGTCTTTTGTTGGTCATTTTGTGTATTTTTTTGGTAAATTAGTGTCTTTTTTGGCCATTTTGAATCTTTTTTGGTCAATTTCTGTCTTTTTTGGTCACTTTGTGTCTTTTTCTGGTCATTTTGTGTCTTGTTTTGGTCATTTTCTGTCTTCCCAAACAACCGAGAGGAAGAAAACTAAAAGCCTATTTCCGAGCAAATGTGCAGAAAAGACTAAGAGAGAGAGAGAGAGAGACAGAGAGAGAGAGAGAGAAACAGAGAGAGAGAGAGAGAGAGAGAGAGAGAGAATAGGGAGTGTGAGATGGACCAAAGAGAGATGATATCAAACATAATTCATTTCCACACAGATATCATGTAGCTGTTTCGGGATAATTAGAAGTCAGCGAGAAAGGACTAGAGAGGATTATTTTCTTTATCATCATTCATTTAATTGGTTGAAAAAAAAAAAAGGAGGTTTTGCAGCACTACACGTTCAAGCTGTGAGGAGTATTTACATCATCTGAAGCCTGTTGGACAACAGTAGAAACAGCACCGATGGAAGCAAACAGAGTTGGATTAGTACAACAGATAATCCTTTACACAAGTACACACAAATGAGATGCAAAATATATTGCTTCTCTCAAGAATTGTGGCGTCCTTTATGTTCTCATTTAGGGAGTTTTTATGCCACTGAGACAGAAACGATGACATTATGATTGTCTTTCAAATGCAAAAAACCTCCCGTTTGTCTTTTATGTTTGTGTTTTTTTCATATCTGTTGTATAAGTTCTAACTCGTTGGATTTCTTCCAGTATGATGAGGTCAAAAAAACACCGTTTGATGAGGAGAACCTTTAATCCGATTTATCAGTTTATTGCCGAGCTCTGCGGCGCAGAACGCCGAAGGCATAATAATAAAGATGGAGGCGAGGAATAAATCTGAATCTAGAATTACAGTCCGTTATACATATTACAGTACATGATTCTGTCGGTCAAGTGAGGCTTTAAAACATGCGGCTGGTTCTTTAATTACACTTCCTTAAACATGTCAGAAAAAGAAATTGATTTTTTTGATAATCACCATTTCTTCACAGCACATTAATTCAGAAATACTCTTCTTCATGACGGACTAATTTCTGCCTCCCTGTTAGTAACTTCTATCATTATCAGTATCTCGCTATTTATTAGCAGTCTCGACGTATAAATGATAATGAAAAATAAGATGAAAAACACAGCAGGAGCTCACATTTTCCTTTACGTGTTGAAGAAAGAGAGACAAACAAAATAGGAGCTGGAGAGAGAACGTTTTGGGAGTTTCGGGTGATGCAACAATAGAAAATGATCACAGCTTTTATAGAAACAGGCATGCAAAGTTGTCAGCTTTTGATGAAAAAAACAACAACAGTTTTGAGTACAAAATAGGGCTTTTGTGTTATTGAAGTTTTTAAATTTCAGGGAGTGGTGAGCCCATTATACAGGATCATCTCAATACATTAGAATATGATGGAAAACTCCATTTCTCTTGAGCAATTTTTTGTCTTTTTGTGGTCAATTTGTGTCTTTTTTTTGGTAATTCTGTGTCTTTTTTGGTAATTTTGTGTCTTTTTTTGGTCAAATTGTGTTTTTTTTGTTCATTTTGTGTCTTTTTGTCGTTAATTTGTGCCTTTTTGGTCAATTTGTGTCTTTTGTGGTCAACTTGTGTCTTTTTTGGTCAATTTGTGTATTTTTTGGTCAATTTGTGTCTTTTTTTGGTCATTTTGTGTCTTTTTTGGTCAATTTGTGTCTTTTTTTGGTCATTTTGTGTCTTTTTTTTAGTCAATTTGTGTCTTTTTTGGCCATTTTGAATCTTTTTTGGTCATTTTGTGTCTTTTTTTTTGGTCATTTTGTGTCTTTTTTTCTTCTATGGAGTGATGTTGATAAATGAGTCTCCTCTTCTGTTCAGGATCAGATTGACTCCAACAGTATCTACAGGATCATCTCAATAAATTAGAATATGATAAAAAGTCAATTTCCAGTAGTTCAAGTCAAACAGCTCCAACCAAGTATTGTAGTACTAACACAAATAAACTTTTCTATGATATTCTAATTTATTGAGATGAACCTGTAAACTCCTAATATTAGCCTCTGAAAATCTATACGTAAAATCTAAATTATATATTTATAATTAATTATAATTAGAAGGAGTTGAGGAAGAGCGCAGAAACACAGAACGCCTCTTTGGCCAATCAGCACATCCATTTTTCTGAAATGGATGTGAAAATTGAAATTGAACTTTGCGAACTGAATTTGAATTATGAGAACTGAATGTTTCAGTTCCAAACTAATGAATTCAGTTTCAATTCAAATTCTGTGATTAAAATTAAATTTTTTTAATGCAATTATTCAACTTAAGCAATTCAAATTCAAATATAAATCATTTAAATTCAGTTTCTGGTGGCACATATTTCATATTTCAGCCCATACACTGCAAAAAAAGCTGGCTTGTATTTTTTGGCCTAAAACAGTGATTTAAGTTGGTAAAACTCGAAAATATAAATTACTGACATTTAGGGCAATAATGTAAGTTAGCACAACAAAGGAAGCCAGTTGTCTGCTCAAAAACAAGTTGGTGAGTTGTTGTTACTTATATCTTTAAGTTGGGGTTCACAACAAGGGACAATAGTTCTGATAACTCTTATTTCTTTGTTGGGAAATTCGGTCATTAGCGAAAGCTAGCGGCTAACTGATGCTAGCGGCTAACTGATGCTAGCGGCGCTGCTTGTTACAGCTACAAGATTAGCCATTAGCCTACTCTTATTTCTTTGTTGTGAAATTTGGTCATTAGCGAAAGCTAGCGGCTAACTGATGCTAGCGGCTAACTGATGCTAGCGGCTAACTGATGCTAGCTGCTAACTGATGCTAACCGCTAACTGATGCTAGCGGGGCTGCTTGTTACAGCTACAAGAGTAGCCATTAGCCTACTCTTATTTCTTTGTTGTGAAATTTGGTCATTAGCGAAAGCTAGCGGCCAACTGATGCTAGCGGCTAACTGACGCTAGCAGCTAACTGATGCTAGCGGCGCTGCTTGTTACAGCTACAAGAGTAGCCATTAGCGTATCAATGCTAAGTCAAAATTGTGGTCGCAACATTAGCTGACATTTCATAGCGGCGTTACAATCGTGCCAGAGAAATTCATAGTTGAGCAAACTCAAAAACAAAACTTAAAATATTCAGTTAAATTGTCCAACTTAAAATTTTATCGAAGTTTGTTGCCTTGAAATTTTGAGTTCACCCAAACTTTTCTTTTTTTTTTGCAGTGTAGCTTTGCCCCTTTTTCACCCCTGATAAGTTTTCATGCCTGGAAGAGAAAAAAAAAAAGTCACTCAGGGATCGCTGGCAGCCTTAATCCAGTTTCTCCTCTAACGGTATATTATTATAGTGTAACAAAAGAGTCCGGTCCACCAAACCAGACGTGAGAAAGCAGTGATCCATAGTCCTAAACTATACAAGCCATGGGAAAGAAGCACACTATCAACACACTAACACATAGGCACTTAAACCTACACACACACACACACACACACACACAGGAACACAAACGAACACAAACGAACACACTTTTTCTCACTTACACACAAACAGTATGATATGCCAGACTGCCAATTAGGGTAATAATGGCTGTGGGAAAAAGTCTATACTCACACACACACACACACACACACACACACACACACACACACGTATACAGTAACTGAGAACTCTAAGCTCACAGTTAATAGCACCCAGTTGTTCAGTGCCAGAGACAGACGGACCCTGTGAGGAGGCTGGTGGGGGTGTTTGGGTGCTACTGAACACTAATGCAACAAAAAGGACACAATTTCCTGACAAACAACCAGGGTAGGAACCTTAAACAGGGCTTGTTGTGTGTATAAATCAGGGATCGGCAACCTTTACTGACAAAAGAGCCATTGTCGGCCAAAATGAGACAAAAACAGTCGAAATGAAACCTTATTTTTAACCCATAAGAACCTATGATGACTCCTGTGTAACAAACACTTTAAATCTTCTATAATCTCTCATATTCAGCTTTATGCTTCACATTAACTCATTAAATCCCTAATTAACACATACTCAACACCCTGGTGTGGTGGTCATGTGACTGTGACAGGAAGTGACTTCTCCAAAATGTGGCTGTGACTGGAAACAGAAATGTGAAAAAGCAGCTAATTTCAAAAAGCTTATTTTTTGTTCCGAGGCAAATTTTAAACCCATTTAACAATTCTAATCCGTTAATAGTTTGTCCTGTATTGCATTTAACTTGTTCTGATGATATTTCCTGAACAAATTAAAGTCACAATTTTGATATATGTTATGGAGATGCAAACAAAAAGGCATATGGTTATTTGTTTTTATATATTATTGATTTATTCTTATTTTGTTACTTAAAGACAAATCTGAAAAATAATTTTGATAAATGTTTTGGAGACGCAAAGAAAAAGGCAAATTTGTGTTTCTGTAAGCAGAAAATATGTCTATTTTTTTTATTTTAAAATAAGAAATATCATAAATACCATTAACGCCCATTGTAACGTTTATGTCACATCACAGATCTTTGACATTTATGGGTAGAATTTTTGAAAAAAGGATAAATAGGTCTGGGTTCTTATGGGTTAAGCCTTAGAATGAAGATAAAACGGCCCACTGGGTCTAAATTAGCCTACCAACATTAATTATAAGTCATAATGAGCATTTATTTTTATGATTTTGTATGATTTTTGCATGAAACATATCAGGAGATTTAGAATCGAAAGCTAGCCGAGCGAGGGAAACTCAAAACTAGACTTGAAGTTTGCAAAATTTAGAGTTTAAGATGCCGACCGGTAGACTTTTTATGAGCTATAATGCACATTTTAGTAGATTAAAATGTTTTAAAACATTCAACACAACACATTTTTATAATAGAAGAGTACAAATTGTTTTGGGCCTACACCAATGGAAAAATACAATTTTAAATGTAAAGAAATAAACGTTTTATTTTGTATAATAGTTTTTGTCACAGCAACAGGGAGTCACTGCAGACCCCTGGTATAAACCAACACTGCGGGAGATGTTTTATGTTTATGCGGCATTTTTTACTAACATCTTTAGCAAAAATCCTCTTTTTAAAATGCTTCAAAGCGACACAATCTATCTATAATAACATAAAAACTACAGCTCTTGTTGAGAGCACACTTCTATTCTATTGCTTTCTAATACCAAGCGTTTCTTTCCAGTGTCCTTTTTTAAACCTAAAAGCTTAATTTTGGGGACATTTTCTGAGCTGATTAACCCGTCTTAGCGATGTCCTACCCTGCCAGACAGACAGACAGACAGACGCTGGAGTGAAGAGCAAGGTTGCAGAAGGACGAGGACGAAGTGATAATAAGAGAGAACGGGTGGTGGAACGCTGCAGGGACCTAATAAACAACAAGACGCAAAGAGAAGAGAGGCAGAGGGGACACAGATGGCAGCAGGGACGGAGGAGACGGAGGAAGGAGTTGATGCTCTGGATGTCTTCGTCCTGCTCCATCAGCAGAAGCCTGCAAGAGACAAAGAGCTGTAATGAGAACAGCTGCAGACAAACACACACAAAGAGAACACACACTAGAACACACACTAGAACACAAAACCCTCCTGCAGCCACTTAGCCGCTCACTTCATCAGCTAATCCATAAACCAGGGTTCGGACACTTTAGCAGTGGTCAAATTCAAGCATTTTTCAATGACTTTCAAGGTGAATTTTCCAGCTTTTCCAGTATCTTACACCTGTTGGCAAGGCAAGTTTATTTGTATAGCACAATTCAACACAAGGTAAGTCAAAGTGCTTAAGATAAAATAAGATACAGCAGGATAAAAAAAGAGATAAAATAATAAAAAGCACAAGTCACACATTGCATAGTTAAAAAGTAAGGGCAGTAGAGTAGAGCAGATAAGTGTTAAAGTTAAGAGTACGCTGCAGTAAACTAGAGTGTTTTTAGTCCTGATTTAAAGGAGCTGAGCGTTTGGGCAGACCTCAGATCTACAGGTAGTTTGTTCCACAGGTGAGGAGCAGAATAACTGAAATGGCTATTCCATGGATATTTTTTCCTATTGGTTTGTTCCAGGTCACGTGACTTTCAAGGTCCCGGCGGTCAGAACAAAAAACATGGCGGACAGTTCTCTCATTTTTAGTGAAAAAAATCAATATTTTGACTTAGTTTCTGCATAAAAATGGATTTTGATCACATTTCTAGTGAGAAATATATGTTTTATTTTCTAAATATTCACTCAGTGAATGTACAGAATCACTTTGTATGTTGGAATAGCCACGGGATATGACTGTCATTAACTTGCATTGTAGCGAAATCCGTGTCAGTTTCACGGAAATTTGAGTGATTCCGTGGCTATTCCACGGATTTTGAGTTAAGCAAATCCGTGGCTATTTCACGGATTCCTGTGAGACCAGGTTGTCATTTCAGATAGGCTACTCATTATTTTTTACATTCAACATGTGATTATCTATAGTCTAAAGATGGATATAGTCAGATTGCAAGAGAAATACAGTGAGAATTTCAAGCATTTACAAGCACTTTATCCAAAATCCAAACACTTTTCAAACCTTGAAAATACAACATTTAGATTCAAGCATTTTCAAGGTCAACGTTATTATAGTTAATGAAAACTAACGAAATAACAAAAATTAGAATTGAAAAAACATTTTCTTTATCTGATATAAAAATAAAAACATAACTAACTGAAACTGTATTTTGTGGTTACAAAACTAACTAAAATTATAGTGAAAATGTCCTTCGTTTTCGTCTTTGTCAACTTTTTTCATCCGTAAACCTTTTTGGTTGATATGAAATCTATTTCATCTATCTGGTTTTATGACTTAATAAACTTATTGGGGCTGAGATGGATCAGACAAAGGAAATAAAGGAAACATTTATTGTGACTTTTTTTAATCTGGCACCCAACAAATACCCCATTACAAAACAACTACAACTAATAAAAACTAAACTAAAACTAAGCATTTTCCAAAAAAATTAAAACTCATTAAAACTAGCTGAATTTGAAAACAAAAAATCACAACAAAATTAAAACCCAAAACTATTATAACCTTGATACAGATACATCTCAAAAAAAAGTTTCACTTTCTGAAATGATTGACCAAAAATATTGAACTTTTTCACGATATTCTAATTTTTTGAGATGTACCTGTAATCTATAAAATGACTTGTAAATGGATTTATCATCCTTTGCTACCAAGAAAATACATAAAATTACCAAAAGAGACACAAAATACCAAGGAAATACATAAAATTACCAATAAAGGATGTAAAATGACCAAAAAAAGACACAAAAATGACCAAAAAAGACACAAAATTACCAAAAAGAGACACAAAATACCAAGGAAATACATAAAATGACCAATAAAGGACGTAAAATGACCAAAAAAAGACACAAAAATGACCAAAAAAAGACACAAAATGACCAAAAAGAGACATAAAATTACCAAAAAGAGACACAAAATACCAATAAATACATAAAATTACCAAAAAGGGCGTACAATGACCAAAAAAAGACACAAAATGACACAAAAAGAGACATAAAATTACCAAAAAAAAAGACACAAAATGATCACAAAGAAATACATAAAATTACCAAAAAAGGACGTAAAATGACTAATATTCTCATTTTCTGAGTTTTTGGTTTTCATTATCTCTAAGCCAGAAAAACAGGCTTGAAATATTTCACTCTGCGTGTAATGAATCAATATAATATCCGAGTTTCACTTTCTGAAATGATGACAAAATATACTGAACTTTTTCACGATATTCTACTTTTCTCTCTTACCCTCGCACTCGAAGGCCTGCAGCGCGGTGGTGTAGGTGGGGCCCAGCCAGGAGGTGTAGCTACCCAGAATCCTTTGCAGGTGGTGGGTGGCGTCGCTGAACAGCAGATCGGATTCTCCGTAGTCGGCTGAGCTGAACAGGCGGAAACCCTCGGTGGCGTTGCCAAACGCGTTCTGCAGGAGACAGAACGTGTGTGACAGGACTTAATGCATGGAGGCACAGTGGTGTGTGTGTGTGTGTGTGTGTGTGTTTGTTTCTTTGGGTGTGTGTGTGTGTGTGTGTGTCTGTCTGTGTGCAGCCAGGGGAATCAGCACAGGATGTATCAGTCATCCTGGCGTCTCCCACACACACACACACACACACACACACACACACATTCTTGTCCTTCTATCTTTGTGAGGACTCTGTATTCATTAAATGCATTCCCTAGACCCCCCTAACTTTAACCATCACAACTGAATGCCTAACCCCAACCACCTAACTAGGGCTGCAACTACTACTAATACTTTCATTATTATCTGTCGATTATTTAAACGATTAATCGATTATTTGTTTGGTCAATAAAATGTCTAAAAATATCAATCAGTGTTAGATGACGTCCTCAAATCTCTTGTTTTGTCCACAAACCAAAGAGATATTCAGTTTATTGTCATAAAGGAACAAAGAAACTAGAAATATTCACATTGAAGAAGCTGAAATCAGAGAATTTGGACTTATTGTCTTTAAAAAAAACTCAATCAATAATCGATTATTGTTCGATTAATGTAATAATTCTTGCAGCTCTACACCTAACCTAACCCTGATTATAACCTGAACCTTAACATCAGGTCTTAACATTCAAACAGGCCTTTAAAGAAAGAATGTCCTCAGTTTGCTTGTTAAAGCCATGGTCCTCACTATGTAGGAAGGACGAGAAGACACAAACACACATTCTTGTACTTCTATCTTTTTGAGGACACATCATTAATGTAATGAATTTGTAGACCCTGACCCCTGACCTAAACCTGAAACTGAAACCAAGTCCTAACCTTCGAACACACCTCACTTTACGAAAATGTCCTCGATCAGTAAGTTAAGAACTAATTCTGGTCCTCACTATGATTAGAGTACAAGTTCACACACACACACACACACACACACACTCAGTAAGGAATTCCCTAGACCCCCCTAACCTTAACCATCACAACTGAATGCCTAACCCCAACCACCTAAACATAATTATAACCTGAACTTTAAAATCAAGTCTCAGTTTGCTGGTTAAAGCCATGGTCCTCACTATGTAGGAAGTACGAGAAGACACAAACACGCATCCTTGACAAATTGAAACTGAAACCAAGTCCTAACCTCAAAAATGTTTAGGGCCTTTGAAGAAGTGAGTTCCATTTGAAATGTCCTCACTGCACAAAAATGTCCTCAGTCAGTTAGTTAAGAACTAAGTCTGGTCCTCACTATGACTGGAGTACAAGTACACACACACACACACACACACACACACATACACACACTCAGTAAGGAAGAAGGATGACCTGCGCTGTGAGACATGCTGATCGATAAAACAGACTCCACAGAGACATGAGACAGATATAAACACACACACATTCTTGTCCTTCTATCTTTGTGAGGACTCTGTATTCATCAAATGCATTCCCTGGACCCCTAACCTGAACCATCACAACTGAATGCCTAACCCCAACCCTAACCACCTAAACCTAATTATAACCTGGACCCTTAAAATCAAGTCTCACTTTGCTGGTTAAAGCCATGGTCCCAACTATGTAGGCGGTACGAAGTCCAAACCTTCAAAAATGTCCTCACACAGTTATTAATCCCACAGCGGGGACATTTCTTTGTTACAGCCGACCACAAAAATTGCACACAAAATTATTTCCCACAATCTCATAGAAAGGGCATTTAACAATATACAATATACTGAAGAAGTGAAGAATGTGCAGAGTGCAAATTATATGCAAAAAGTGCAGAAAGTTAGTTAAGAACTAATTCTGGTCCTCACTATGACTGGAGTACAAGTACACACACACACACTCAGTAAGGAAGAAGGATGACAGTTTAGCAGACCTGCGCTGTGAGATGTTCTGATCGATAACACAGACTCCACAGAGACATGAGACACATATAAACACACATAACTCGAGAACACACACACACACACACACACACACACACGCACACACACATCCTTGTACTTCTATCTTTGTGAGGACCCTCATTGGAACAGTGAATTCCCTTGCAAGGTTATAATAGTTTTGGATTTTTCATCAGTTTTAGTTTTAATTTCGTTATGAATTGTTGTTTTCAACTTCTGTTAGTTTTAATTCGTTTTTAGAGTGAGTTTGCTTTTTTTAGTTTAGTTTTTATTAGTTTTAGTGTTTTGTAATGGGGTATTTGTTGGGTGGGAGATTAAAAGAGGTCTCAGTTAATTTTGCCTTTATTTCCTTTGTCTGACCCATCTTCATTATGTATGAAAAAAGTTGACAAAGACGAAAACTAAGGACATTTTCATTATAATTTTAGTTAGTTTTGTAACCACACAATACAGTTTCAGTTAATTATCATTATCATGTAACCT
The DNA here is from genome assembly GCF_030273125.1 of Centropristis striata. NCBI lineage: Eukaryota > Metazoa > Chordata > Actinopteri > Perciformes > Serranidae > Centropristis > Centropristis striata. The sequence goes on along the minus strand of NC_081532.1, from coordinate 2,232,823 downwards.
TTAACCCTTAAAACAAAGTCTGAAATCTCAAAAAAGCCTTTAAAGAAGTGAGGACCGGCCGAAATGTCCTCACTTTGCAAAAATGTCCTCACTCTGTTGGTTAAAAACGTGTTCTGGTCCTCACTATGTAGGAAGTACAAGAAAACACACACACACACACACACACACACACACACACACACACAAAGCTGATGTAATCTCTGTCCTCACTCACCTGTAAACGTTCCAGAAACTTCCAGACGCGGCACTTGTCCTCCATGCGCACCACCACAGCGTTTGTGGGGACGGCGGCCAGGTGGCACCTGTCGAACTCGTCGAGTCCCGCCTCGGTCCCGTCAGGACACAGCAGCTTCAGGTCCTCCAGCTCCAGGTCCAGAGCCCACGACTCCATGTTCTTACCTGCCACAGCCCAGGAGGAAAGGTGTGCATTTAGAACTCAGAGAAACAGGAATATCATGGTTTTAACCCATAAGAACCCATGGTGACACCTGTGTAACACACTTTAAATGTTCTAGAATCTCCCATATTCAGCTTTATGCTTCACATTAACTCATTAAATCCCTAATAGTCTAGACGGATTTCAGAATAAAGGCCTTCTATAAGAAGTGAGGAGCATTTATGGGTACAAGTCAGGAACCGGCCTACCTTACATATCTCAAGGGTGCTGAGTCCAAAAAAAATGGTTCCCAAGCGAAATTTTGAGTTTTTGACCTTCTAATTTGTATCAAATGGCCACCAAATTGCCCATCTTGCACAGTTGTTGGACCATTTCCTCTTAGTTTTTTTGTAAGTAGGCAATCAAAGATGAGGAAATTAAGTTTCTGGATCTATAGTCTAGGGTCAGAGCAAGGATATAGTGGAGGCTCAGTGTCTTTTATATATATATATATATATATATATATATATATGTAAAATACCAACTGGAACATTTAAAAGTGATATTGATTGAATATTTATATCGGCCTTAAAAAATGACACAAATAATGCTTAATTTCACCTTAAACGTTGGTATTATGCATATATATATATATATATATATATATATATATATATATATATATATATATATTTGTTTCTTTTTTGGTCATTTTGTGTATTTTTTTGGTAATTTTTACGTCTTTTTGTGTCCTTTTTTTGGTCATCTTGTGCCTCTTTTTTGGTAATTTTGTGTATTTTTTTGTCTTTTTATGTATTTTTTTGTGATTTGACATCTTTTGTTTCTTTATTTGGTAATTTTGTGTCTTTTTTTGGTAATTTTGTGTCTTTTTTTGTCATTTTGTGTCTTTTTTTGGTCATTTTGTGTCCTTTTTTTGTCATTTTTACGTCTTTTTTGTGTCTTTTTTTTGTCTTTTTTTTGGTCATCTTGTGCCTCTTATTTGTGTCATTTTACATCTTTTTTCAGTCACAAATGACCAAAAAAGACACAAAATGAACAAAAAATCCAAAACTTCTAAATCTAAAGTTTTTATTTTTATTTTGGTAAGAACCAAATAATCATCAGGTCACTCTGCTCGGGCCAGTTCATCACTGCTGGCAGCTTTCATTTATCTGGTTTTAAGAGTTAATTTCACTTGACAAGATTTCTTAAATTAAGATCATTAAATCTAGAAATAAGCATGTTGAACACTTAAAAAAAGAAATTATCTGTCCATGCAGCAAGATCATTTCCCTCAGATTTACTGTTTTATCTGGGGGTTTTTTAGACTAAACACCTTTTTTTCTGCAGCGTTCACAAAGTTCATTCTTGCAGCAGCAGAGTTTTGGTGACTTTAGTGAATATTGACTTGAAATATTTCACATTTTTGGGAGCTTTGGTCGGCCTTCCACGGCTTTGAGAAGCACACAAACCCTCATTTAGCCAAACAAATAATTAGAGTGAGAGAATAGACCACCTTGAAGCGTTGCTGCCTCCCTCGGCAGCAGCTCAGACCTCCTGTGTTGTCTCGACCTCTGTTAATTGGTGTGACTCCGGACATTTCTGAACCATATGAGGACGCTCGCTTCGTTAAACAGCTCCAGTGTTTGTGGAGCCAAACTGCTCCTCCTCGCCTCCACCAGCACACTCTGTGTAGCGTGACTGTGATAATGATCACCATTAATTTTGGATGTTGCCCAAAGCGAAGGAGCAGATGCAGCAAACAAAGAATTGGGGCATTTTTTTTTTCGTTTGGTTTTTTTGGCTGGACGAAAATGTCTAAACTGTTCACTTCCTGTCTGTGTGATATCTGTTTCTGCCACATGCTGTCTTTTAGTCTTACTGCTGTCTATCTGTCTCTTTATCTAGCACAAACACACACATATAATGGACCATGTAAACAGCATAATCTGCTCATTTTATCCCCTGGATTTCACACACAGAGAAAGAGACTCTCAAGACAAAATGTAGTGAAACACTGACATCCTGTGTCTCCACACGGACTAGCACGCTGCAGAAAAAGGTCTGAAAACAAGATAAAAACCAGATAAAAACAGTAAATCTGAGGGGAATGATCTTGCTGCATGACAAGATTTGTTAAATTCAGATTATTAAATCTAGAAATAAGCATGTTGAACGCTTAAAATAAGAAATTAACTCTTAAAACCAGATAAATTAAAGCTGCCAGCAGTGATGAACTGGCCCGAGCAGAGTGACCTGATGATTATTTGGTTCTTACCAAGATTTTTAAAAAAGTTTAGATTTAGAAGTGTTTGATTTTTTGTTCATTTTGTTTCTCTTTTGTACATTTTTTGTCTTTTTTGGTCATTTTGTGTCTTTTTTCAGTCACAAAATGACCACAAAAAAAAGAAACAAAAGACGTAAAATCACAAAAAAAGACATAAAAAGACAAAAAATTACCCAAAAAAAAAACACACAAAGACAAAAAAAGACCAGAAACACAGTTTGACACAAAATGATCTAAAAAAGACACAAAAGACATAAAACCACAAAAAAAACAAAAGACGTAAAATCACAAAAAAAGATATAAAAAGACAAAAAATTACCAAAAGAACACTCAAAAAAAATGCAAGAAAGACCAAAAACACAGTTTGACACAAAATGATCTAAAAAAAAAAAGACACAAAAACAAAACGCTTAAAATAAGAAATTAACTCTTAAAACAAGATAATTCTTATTTATTCTAAATAACTTCTAAATCTATATTTTTTTTTATCTTGGTAAGAACCAAATAATCATCAGGTCACTCTGCTCGGGCCAGTTCATCACTGCTGGCAGCTTTACTTTATCTGGTTTTAAGAGTTAATTTATTATTTTAAGTGTTCAACATGCTTATTTCTAGATTTAATAATCTTAATTTAATAAATCTTGTCAAGGTAAATTATCTGTCCATGCAGCGAGATCATTTCCCTCAGATTTACTGTTTGATCTGGTTTTTAGACATTCTTTCACTCTGCTCGCACCAAATCACCTCATCATACATCATTTAATTATTAAATGATATCATTATATAACCAGTAGTGTCATTAACACTCACCGTCCAGATTATCAAAGATTGTGGTGTGTTTGACGAAGGCCACGTCCCCGAGGTTTTCAGCCACACACCTGGAGGAAAAGCATGAAAAACACCAATAATCAAACACATTTAATCTATAAATAGATTAAAAAGGCACACTTGGGAATGTGTTATTGGAACAGAATGACTCTGGAGACAAAAAGTAAACTCCCTCTGTGCCTGTTGTTGCACTTTAAGAATTAATAACAGCTTTTATTTCCATCTCAAACACACCTAACTGCTGCGCCAAAAGCTTTTTTTACTGAGCACGACTACACAGTAACACACACTGGAACATATGAGTGAAATCATGCCTTTGTCTATAATTATAACATGCAGCAATGAGTGAAAATGACATTAAAAATAGATTGGAGCACTCAAGAATTAACCCTCTATGGTACCGTTTTATGGCCTGTCCAATTTCTACAATGCTTGTTTTTGAGTGATGTGATACTTTAAAAATGCTGCCCTACAAAGTCTTTTTTGTGATTTTACGTGTTTTGTCTCTTTTTTTGGTCATTTTGTGTCTTTTTTTGGTAATTTTTACATCTTTTTGTGTTTTTTATGTGTCTTTTTTGTCTCTTTTTTTGGTAATTTTTGTCTTTTTATGTCTTTTTTGTGATTTTACATCTTTTGTCTCTTTTTTTGGTAATTTTTCCGTCTTTTTTGGTATTTTTTGTGATTTTACGTCTTTTGTTTATTTTTTTGGTAATTTTTACGACTTTTTTGGAATTTTTTGTGATTTTACATCTTTTGTTTATTTTTTTAGGTCATTTTGTGTTTTCATTTGGTAATTTTTACGTCTTTTTGTGTCTTTTTTTGGTAATTTTGTGTCTTTTTTTCGGTCACAAAATGACCAAACAAGACAAAAAATGTACAAATGTACAAAAATAACTGCAGTAACTACATTTTTGGTCAAAATTGAGTTATAACTAAAAACGAACCCCTTGATGTTTGTTTTATCTTCTGACAAAGGTTTTAATTTCAATTTTGCTTTATTTCAGAGAAATAATGATAAAAAAAATTACTTTATAATATTAAGTCTAAAATACGCAAATCTCTTAAAACAAGACAACAACATTATAGTTACTGCACTACTATTAGATCCTTTTGCAGCAAAACCAGAGTGCAGTAGCTACATTTTTAGGGTCAAAGGTCAAATAAATCATCATGATTTTTGAGCATAAAAATGACATCGATACATGTCGAAATAAGTGTCATATCACTTATCGTATCTACCTATAACCCGTTTGGCTGGCCAGTTAAAACACGTTAAAAAACTTTAAAGCAGTTTTTCTCAGTTTTTCCCTTTACGTATTACTGCAGTAAGACTTTGTAGGGCCGTATAGGGAACCAATAGCAATGCTTTAATTTGTCACATGACCTCCAGGCGGCCATATTGAAACAATATTTTACAGACTTTTCAAAAGGAAACTTTTTTGCCACTTTGCGCCACAAAAAAATCACTTAAAACATCATTTTCTGGCCCTTTCCCATTTGGAAACAATATATTCCTACTGATAGGTGAGTAAACCCTCATTTTTGATAGTTTCATATACTTTGACTGTTCAAGACATTCATTTGGGTCGTCAGTTCAACAGCAATAACCTGAAGCATGTTTAATTATCAAAAAGTGTCAGAAACTAAAAAATCCCAATAAACATTGTTTTATTGCTTTTTATTTCAGTAATACCTCCAATACTAACCATTTCAATCAATATTTAGTGCAATGGTGTCCTTTAACTCTCACAGATCAGGTTCAATGAGGATAATTCACTCTTTTTTCATAAAAAAAAATGCACATTACAACTTTTTTTAAAAGACCTACATATAAAATACAAAGGTTTTACATGACATTTATTTATTTTTTTACTTTATTTTACATTTTCCTTTTTTTTCCTTTTTATAAAATAATACTTTTAACTACTTTTTTTTAGATTTTTAAACTTTGAAATGGGGTTGTTTTTTTTACCCACAATATAAGAGCTCTCCTCTTATATTGTGGGTCAAAAAAAAAGTTGTTTTCAGTTTTTTTTGTTTGTTTTTTTCTTCTTGTGGATAACAGAGGAATCCATAAAGTCAGTTTAACTAATAAGCTGGTATTTCCCAGCAACAGTTGCCACAATAACTGAGCTTGAACTATGTTGTGTTTGCTTTATAGAACCGCATCAACTGAAAATGAGTCAGACTACGTGAAACAAGCTTTATGGAACAGGCCTCTGGTCTGATTTTTCATGAAACTCGGTGGAATATTTTGTTGTTCTGTAGTCCTGTAGCATCCACATCATTCTTTTTTTATTCAGGCTAAGTTCCATTGGTTTAGATACTGCTACTACTACTACTACTACTACTCCACAGCTAAAATCACCTCAACGGCAGCTGAAAATAATGTACACGAGGGGAAGAAGAAATCAAACTTTGGATTCAAATCTTGTTCATTTGTTTGTTGGCAGACAGAGCATGGCCTCGGTGGAGGTCTGCTCTCTCTGACTGCCTGTTAGGCGGTTGCATATATGAAAAAAAACACATAACCCTAAAAAACATCTAGCGAAAGGTTTCTCAGCTGTTTTGTGTCGTATTAGATGTGAGAGGAGAGAGGAGGAGCAGGAGGAGGAGAAAAATAGGAAAAAATAGGAAAATTATATATCAATGTGTTTGTCTTGAGTTGCAATAAAAGGTGGAAAAATAAGTTGGGGTTTTTTTCAGTTTTTTTCCACATGTCCTAACACCAGTCTGATGTCATGGGGTCCTTTTTGACCCCTGAGGAGGACAGGTGTATAGTCGACGGGAGGACGCACAGGGGTTAAACCATACACTGCAAAAAAGCCAACCTGTATTTTTTGGCCTAAAACAGTGATTTAAGTTGGTAAAACATTTAGGGCAATAATGTAAGTTAGCACAACAAAGGAAGCCAGTTGTCTGCTCAAAAACAAGTTGGTGAGTTGTTGTTACTTATATCTTTAAGTTGGGGTTCGCAACAAGGGACAATAGTTCTGATAACTCTTATTTCTTTGTTGGGAAATGCGGGAAAGCGGTGAAATTCGGTCATTAACGAAAGCTAGCGACTAACTGATACTAGCGGCTAACTGATGCTAGCGGCTAACTGATGCTAGTGTCTAACTAATGCTAGAGGCTAACTGATGCTAGCGGCTAACTGATGCTAGTGTCTAACTGATGCTAGCGGCTAACTGATGCTAGCGGCGCCAAGAGTAGCCATTAGCGTATCGATGCTAACTCAAAATTGTGGTCGCAACATTAGCTGACATTTCATAGCGGAGTTACAATCGTGCCAATTCAGCACATTGCAGAAGTTAGCAGAAGTAAGGATTAAAAGTTATTACAATGTAAAATTATACGTTAGTACAACTTACAGTTGAGTTGACAAAAATTTTGAGCAAACTCAAAAACAAAACTTTAAAAAATTACTTCAATTGTCCAACTTAAAATGTTATCGAAGTTTGTTGCCTTGAAATTTTGACTTCACCCAACTTTTCTTTTTTTGCAGTGTGTTTACAGCTGACTCTGTTATTGGTGAGAGTTTTTGCTGTAATTTCCCAGCTTGGGATAAATAAAGTCTATCTCTCTCTGTGTGTACCTGAGCGCCCCGGCCTCTCCGTAGTGTCTCTCTCGGTGGTTGTTAACACAGATGTGTCTGTCGTTGTCGTCTCCTATACAGGCCTCACAAAGGTTCTTGGGGTTGTTTCCTTTCGGGTCGTGTTGGGCGTCTTTAACTCCTGGAACACAGCTGTAGCCAAAGAAGTTCCCAACAGCTAGTAAAAAATAAAGAAGAAGAAAAAACGAGTTAGAGGAAAAATAGAATGCGCAAAGGGATTTTTAATTTTCTTTTCTTTTTGTGATTTTGCGTCTTTTGTTTCTTTTTCTGGTCATTTTGTGTCTTTTTTTGGTCATTTTTACGTCTTTTTGTGTCTTTTTTGTGTCTTTTTTTGTGTCTTTTTTGTGTCTTTTTTGTGGGGTTTTTTGGTCATTTTGTGTCTTTTCTTGGAATTAAAAATTCATTTTTAATTAAAAAGCCAGTCCTCCAGTTAAAACCACTTCTTACTCATCCTGCACTCTCGTAGAATTATACTGAATTAGATTAAGTCTATTCAAGACAAGTGGAGTTTCAAAATAAAGGCTGAAGCACTTTGAACTGATTCATCAATTAAAACTGATTTAACTGGAAACTTTTAAGTAATAATTGGTAATTGTTTTTAATTTGTCTTGGGTTTTCTTGTTGTGTTGCAGTGTCTATATGGTTAAACCACACACACACACGCGCACACACACACACACACACACACACACACACACACACACACATTCTTGTTCTTCTGTCTTTGTGAGGACCCTCACCAGACTTTAACTTAAACAAAAAATTGTAAACTGAACCTTAAAACCAAGTCTTTTCAGTTAGTTTAAATTCGTTTTTAGAGAGTTTGCTAGTTTTTATTTTTTGGAAAATGCTTAGTTTTACTTTCGTTTTTATTAGTTTTAGTGTTAGTTTTAGTTTTTTTGTAATGGGCTATTTGTTTGGTGCGAGATTCAGTAATGTCACAATAAATTTATTAAGTCATAAAACCAGATAGATGAAATAGATTTCATATCAACCAAAAAGGTTTACGGATGAAAAAAGTTGACAAAGACGAAAACGAAGGACATTTTCACTATAATTTTAGTTAGTTTTAGTTAGTGTAACCACAAAATACAGTTTCAGTTAGTTATCGGTTTTTTTTTCAAAACTCTCGTTTTTATTTCAGTTAACGAAAATGTTTTTTCAACTCTAGTTTTCGTTATTTCGTTAGTTTTTGTTAACTATAATAACCTTGGTGAGGACTGGGAAAAAATGTCCTCATTTCTCATGTCCTCATTCATGTCAAGTCATGGTCCTCACTATGTATGAAGTACAAGAACAAACACACACACACACACTTCCAGACACAGATGCTCTGTTCTCTAACTGACTCTTCTCCTCTTACCTCCATCCCTCCACTCTTCGTTCCACATCACTGCCCTCCTTCCTCCCTCGTAACTCTCATATAGCTTCCACACACACACACACACACACACACACACACACACACACACACACACACACACACACCTGTCCTGCTTCACCTCCTCTAACTTCCACTCTGTTGTGGTATATTTTCTGTTACTTCATAAGTCCTCTGCTTTACTAAAAGGCTCCAGTATGACCTCCTGATCATGTAACAGCTGGTTTAAACCAGAAATAACGTACTATAGGATCTGGGATTTGTCAGTTATTAGAGGCGTTTGGGAGCAGAATATAAACAGTATAAGTTGTATCCTTTTAATGTTAAAAGTAGAGCTAGCAACGTGCGCGTGCACTGAAAATGTGCCCCATATGATGGAAGTTTGGGATGTTACAACAAAAAAAGTGTGTATGTGTTTGTCTTTCAGAGATGGATGAAAGGATGAAAAGCTTTGGGGTCGACCAATCAGAGCAGAGCAATCAACGGAAATTAACAGCTGTGGAATCTTCTAGAACAGTCACAGCAGAGGTGGACAGACTGGAATTTCTGGCCTCGAACAGAAAGCATTTTTGGCAAAACCATAATACCTATCATTGATCTGACTTCACTTTGAGCGTCCTGAGTTCTTCCTGAACGTCTACATATGTTTTTTTTTTAAGAAAAATGAAAAAATAGCTTTGTTAGAGCGATCTGAAAAACTGATAAATATGCTTTTCTAGAGAAATCTTCCTGTGTTTTTAATATGGGAGCCAATGAGGCAGTTGGTGGTGTTGGTGGATCATCTGTGCGTCCTACGCCCAAACTATAACTCTGACAGCTTTACCAGAGGATTGTGAGTGAGAAGACTAATTTTCCTACGTTTCTATGTATAAATTATTTCTGTAGAGTGGAATTTGCGGCCTGGAGCGCAGTTTTCAAATTTATTTTTTGACAGTTTCTTCTCTCCCTCTACACTCTGGTGATGATGTCACACACTGTGACACGAACATTCCGTGCAATACACACCCATTATAATCTCAGAATTTCTCCAAAAATGATCATGGTCATTGAACAGGGATTGATAAAAAACTATATGACCTATCGAAACGTGGATTAATACACCGATACACAAGACTTGTGTCTACTGTTTAAAGTTTAAATGGAGTCTCTAGGTGAAATTAAGCCGGAGAAGTAGACGTTTGAAAATCTCCAATTATTGTTCTTTTTCGCTCATTTTTTGTCGGCCGTCCCATTCACTTCAATGCAAAATTTTGGGCAGTTTTTTGCGACTTACGTTGAGAAAAATTCATATTCTGTAGAGAAAAGTAATAGCACACCGATCCCGATCAAACCGCACGTTTTGATATATAATTTGTCGTGCAACTCTTCAAGTTGTAGGACTAGTAGTGGGACGAAATTGCGCCCGGAAGAGGAAGAAGAAGAAATCCACAGTATAACAGTCTTGCTTTGTGTGATCGCCCCGAGGCCCTAACATTTTCTCACTGAAGAGAGTTAGTAATTCCACCACTCCGTCTGACCTCTGGGGAAGTTGCACTGCTCCCCGATGCTGATCTGGGAGGTGTTGACCAGGTATCCGATGGGAACGGTCCAGCCCACCGTGGTGCGTATCCCGGGGTGACAGGAGCTGCGTTCATGCATCTCCAGCAGGGAAAGATCAGAGGAGGAGCGACGCGCCATCGCCACCACGTAGTAACTCAAACCATCTGGAGGAAGAAAGGAGGAAGAATCTGTCAGGTTAGAGGAGCAACAAGGAAGAAGGAGCATCATGCTGTAGATCTCCAGGCATGGGAAAAGTTATTAGAACACACTTTTTCTTCAGTTTCTTGTTCATTTTAATGCCTGGTACAACTAAAGGTACATTTGTTTGGACAAATATAATGATAACAACAAAAATAGCTGATAAGAGTTTAATTATAGAGCTGATATCTAGACATTTAACATGGTTTTATTCATAATGATTTTGGTTATTATCAAGACTGTTTCCATGACTGTAGATGTAAAAATGACCAAAAAATTACACAAAATTATCTAAATAGAAACAAACTGACCAAAAATAGACGTAAAACTGACTAAAAAGACACAAAATGACCAAAAATAGATGCAAAAATGACCAAAAAATGACACAAAATTATCGAAATAGAAACAAATTGACCACAAATAGATGTAAAAATTACTAAAAAGACACAAAATGATAAAAAAAAAAATAGATGGAAAAATAACCAAAAAAGACACAAAATTATCGAAATAGAAACAAATTGACCAAAAATAGATGTAAAAATGACCAATTATGAAAAATAGAGCTGATAGACATTTAACATGGTTTTATTCATAATAACCAAAATCATTATCAATAAAACCATGTTAAATGTCTAGATATCAGCTCTATAATTAAAGTCTTATCAGCTATTTTTGTTGTTATCATTATATTTATCCAAACAAATGTACCTTTAGTTGTACCAGGCATTAAAAAGAACCAGAAAGTAAAGAATATAAGGGTGGTCTAATGATTGTTTCCATGCCTGTAGATCTAAGAGGCAGGTCCTGCGTATTATAATGTGATCATGATTACCGGCTCCGTTGTGGGACTCTCCTGCAGCCAGCTCCAGGCCGTGGCAGAGCCCCGCAGCGTAGATATCATCTGCAAACATGGAGGCTGCATCTGCTGTCCCATTCTGATAAAAACAATCATTCTGTTAACGTCAAACGACTCGAGGATGCTCAGTTATTGTCTGAAATGGTGACGTGCATCAATAATATCACAATCCCTGTAGATCAATTACAAACTGTGAGCAATGAATTAATGAAGATGTAGACATTTGGATATTATGTAGCACAAAATGTGCAGGTGATCATGTCTAATATACCAAAAAAAGCCATTATATGTGATTCAGACCAAGGCTATAATAGTTTTGGATTTTTCATTAGTTTTAGTTTTTATTTCGTTGTGATTTTTTGATTTCAGATTCAGTTAGTTTTAGTTAGTTTTTAGAGTGAGTTTGATCGTTTTTATTTTTGGGAAAATGCTTAATCTTATTTTAGTTTTTATTAGTTTTAGTGTTAGTTTTTACTTCCACAGAAAAAAGAATTATAACATTTCTTCAGATTATGTTTATTTAGTCTATTTTAAGACAAAAAAACGTTTGTTTACATTTTTGCCATATTTTTATTTATTTATGAGCATATTTTTTAAGGGACACATGTATATTGCTATAATTCGTTTTTAGAGTGGGTTTGATAGTGTTAGTTTATTTTTTATTCTTTGGAAAATGCTTTGTTTTAGTTTAGTCTAGTTTAGTTTTTATTAGTTTTAGTTTAGTTTTTTATTAGTTATAGTTTAGTTTTTATTAGTTGTAGTTTTTTTGTAATGGGGTATTTGTTGGGTGCCAGATTCAATAAGGTCACAATAAATGTTTCCTTTATTTCCTTTGTCTGATCCATCTCAGCCCCAATAAGTTTATTAAGTCATAAAACCAGATAGATGAAATAGATTTCATATCAACCAAAAAGGTTTACGGATGAAAAAAGTTGACAAAGACGAAAACGAAGGACATTTTCACTATAATTTTAGTTAGTTAGTAACTTATAGTTTAGTTCACAAAATACAGTTTCAGTTAGTTATGGTTTTCTAAAAAACTCTCATTTTTATTTTTATTTCAATTAACGAAAATGTTTTTTCAATTCTAGTTTTCGTTATTTCATTAGTTTTCGTTAACTATAAAAACCTTTAACCTCTATAAAAATTCTTTGAAGATTTTTTGTGGATGCTTAACAGAGTAATAATAAAACGTTACTGTAGAGAGACGGCATAAATGCAGGAAAAAACTGTGCATATTCAAATGAATCCTATTAATTTGGGCATGGGTGTTGGATTAAAATAGACTTAAACATGTTTTTTTTATTCATTTTAATTTCAATTTGAAACAATTTCCTAACTTAAAATGTATTTAAGTTCCAGGTTAAAGCACCAGCCCTTTCTGTCCCTGCTGCAGACTGAACCTGTCTCTTGGTGTACCTTGATCCTGTTGATACAGTCTCTGGTGTTCAGGCCACGGACGCATTGCAAACTTCCTCTAATATTCCGAGCTGTGGCGTTCCCGGCCAAATCCAGACACTTCTGCTCTTCAGCGTCAGACAACACACACCAGGAGACTGAAGAGCACAGCAGGGGAGATGTTAATGAAGGGAGAATTAAACAGAGAACAGATGCTGCAGAACTGCAGAAAAACAAGATAAAAACAGTAAATCTGAGGGAAATGATCTTGCTGCATGGACAGATAATTTACCTTGACAAGATTTATTAAATTAAGATTATTAAATCTAGAAATAACCATGTTGAACACTTAAAATAAGAAATTAATTCTTAAAACCAGATAAAGTAAAGCTGCCAGCAGTGATGAACTGGCCCGAGCAGAGTGACCTGATGATTATTTGGTTCTTACCAAGATATTTAAGTGTTCAACATGCTTATTTCTAGATTTAATAATCTTAATTTAAGAAATCTTGTCAAGGTAAATTATCTGTCCATGCAGCAAGATCATTTCCCTCAGATTTACTGTTTGATCTGGTTTTAGACACCTTTTTTGCAGTGTGCACCTGCAAACTCCACCTTCTAAAAGCATGTAAAACATAATTTCAAACTTGCACCAAAGTAAAAGTCAGCTCTTAAATTAAACTCTCATCAGCTATTTTTGTTGTTATCATTATATTTGTCCAAACAAATGTACCTTTAGTTGTACCAGGCAATAAATGCATTGAAGAAAAAAACAAGTTGTCCAAAAAAGAAACTAAATTACAAAAAAAAAGACCAAAAAAAGACAAAAAATACCAAAATAGACGTATAATGACCAATAAAAAGACACAATTGGTAATGATTTTGGTTTTTATAAATAAAAAAAAACATGGAAAATGTAGTTGTACCAGGCATTGAAGAAAACAACAAATTGTCCAAAAAAGAAACAATATGACCAAAAAATATGTATAATGACCAATAAAAAGACAAAAAATTACCAAAAAAGACGTATAATGACCAATAAATAGACACAATTGGTAATGATTTGGGTTATTATATAAAAAAACATGGAAAATGTCTAGATATCAGCTCTTAAATTAAACTCTTATCACCTATTAAATTAAACTCGTATCACCTATTGTCCAAAAAAGAAACAATATGACCAAAAAAAGACACAAAATGACCAAAAAAGACACAAATTGACCAAAAAAAAGACCAAAAAAGACCTATAATGACCAATAAAAAGACACACTTGGTAATGATGTATGTTCAGCAGCTATAAATATTGATTTGGATGCAGCCTACCTGTAGTTTTTGTGGTGGCGAGGCTGCTGACAGACAGCAGAGGCAGCAGCAGCAGGAACGCTACAGTCAGTCTTCTCTCTACACGCTCCATGTCAGCTCTGGTAGGAAACCTGCTGGGGAAAAGTCTCTAATACAAATCTAAAACACAGGTGAGGAGCAGGTGGATATCACTGAGGAAAAAAAAAGATCCTTACCTATGAACCCCCTCCCTCTGGGACAGAAAGAGGCGGGAGAGAGGGTGAAAGGTGGGAGAAGGATGCAGGGAGGCTGGGTGGAGAAAGAAGAAAACGGTGCTTTATCCCTCCATCCCTCCTCTAAAACCAGCAGATAATCCTTCCAGCATCTCATGATAGCAGGATAGCGTTTCCCCTCCAATTATCCCCTGAGACTGATCCCAGTGGACGGGGAGTGGGGACACACGTAGGATGGGAGCAGTTCAGGTCACCTGGCAGCAGTGTTGACCCGGTCCCTTTAATTAAAAAGGCCGGGACAATGTGTCTCTGTGCTGTGAGAACAGATCCTGGCCGGCCTCGCTCCGACTCACTGGAGACCAGAGCTGCAGGTACGAGAACAAACACGCTGCTTATTGTTCAGACACGGGACCCCGAGGAGAAATAGATCTGATACTGGATAGCATTCTGCCTTTACTCTCTCTTCACACACACACACACACACTTTAGAGCAACATATTCCATAGCTGAGGGATAATAGTCAATAATCAATTTAGTTTAGTAGATGATGACAGCTTTGCTACTTTAATAAACCTCTGGAGTCTCCAAAAGCGCCAAAGCATGAAAAAAAAGATGCAAAATGACTAAAAAAGACACAATGACTAAAAAATACACAAAATGAAAAAAAAAAGATGCAAAATGACTAAAAAAGACACACAATGACTAAAAAATACACAAAAAGGACACAAAATTACCAAAAAAGGACTCAAAATCACAAAAAAAAGACACAAAATGACAGAAAAAAAACGAAATAACTTAAAAAAAACACAAAATTACTAAAAAAGACACAAAATGAACAAAAACAGACAAAAAAAGACAGAAAATGACAAAAAAAGACAGAAAATGACAAAAAAGACACAAAATACTAAAAAAAAGACACAAAATTACTAAAGAAGACACAAAATGACCAAAAAAGGCACAAAATAACTAAAAAATACACAAAAAGACACAAAATGACAAAATGACACAGAATTACCATGAGAGAAGACAAGAAAAAAAACCCACAGAAGACACAAAATGACCAAAAAAGACAAAATGACCAAAAAGACACAAAATGACAAGAAAAGACACAAAATAACTAACAAAAAAGACACAAAATGACAAAAAAGACACAAACCCCTCTTATGTTATATTTTATGTTAAATAAAAAAAAGATAAAAGATCACATTTTATGTTGGACTAAAGGACTAAAAAAGACTCAAAATGACCAAAAAAAGACAAAATGAGAAGACAGAATGACTAAAGAAGACACACAATGACCAAAAAAAGACACAAAATTACCAAAATTGTCACGCTTAACACACAAGACACAGATAAAATAGAGTCACACTAGAATAAAACCAGAGTTGATGACAGGATCTGATCCGACTCACTGGAGACTAAAACTCCAGGTTAGAAAGAACAAACAGCGCTGGTTATTGTTCGACCCGTGGAGAGAAAACAGATCTGATACCTGATACCGTTCTCTCTTTTCTCTCTTTGCACACAAACATTTTTCTGAAGAGAACCAAGAATGAAATAAATGACATTTTTTGAGTGTTTTGGACGAACTCGTCTTTAATCCACCTTTTAGTTGCAGTGTTATGCAACGGCAGCGCTGCATGGCTGCTCATGAGATGAAGGGTCATCTTAGTTTCATCAAGCTTTTCTTTTTTTTTTTTTAAAGGAGTTGATATCTTTTTGGGGTATTTGATCCTCAGCATGCAGGAGAAAGGGACCAGAAACACAGAGGGCCTTTTTAAATCAGCATCACATCGTTTTTAGAGTGAAACGTGGACTTTTCCCAGGTTTCTCACTAACTTTACAGCTACATTAGTGACAGGGAATACCCAAGGATAAATAATCTATATTAATTATATGTTTTTGTCTATTTATTGGTATTGGCTGTAACGTTTAAGATGCTGTCTGTGATGATGAGATTGTGTATTTCAATGGGATTTACCTGGTTATATGTGTTAAATATTTAAAAAATAAATAACCAAGATGACACACAGAACTTCACAATACATGTTGAAACAACTAACTAACTAACTAACTAACTAACTAACTAACTAACTAACTAACTAACCAACCATACCAACCATACCAACCATACCAACCAACCAACCAACCAACCAACCAACCATACCAACCAACCAACCATTCCAACCAACCATACCAACCAACCAACCAACCTTACCAACCAACCAACCATACCAACCATACCAACCAACCAACCAACCAACCAACCAACCAACCATACCAACCAACCATACCAACCAACCAACCATAACAAACAACCAACCAACCAACCAACCATACCAACCAACCATACCAACCAACCAACCAACCATACCAACCAACCATACCAACCAACCAACCATACCAACCAACCATACCAACCATACCAACCAACATACCAACCAACCAACCAACCAACCAACCATACCAACCAACCAACCAACCAACCATACAAACCATACCAACCATACCAACCAACCAACCAACCATACCAACCATACAAACCAACCAACCAACCATACCAACCATACCAACCATACCAACCAACCAACCAACCAACCATACCAACCATACCAACCAACCAACCAACCAACCAACCAACAAACCAACCATACCAACCAACCATACCAACCAACTATACCAACCATACCAACCAACCAACCAACCAACCAACCAACCATACCAACCATACCAACTAAAAAAAAAAGACAGCTGCAGAGTAACAAACTAAAAAGAGAAAAAAAAGGAAAATAATTGTCATAATAATTATTTTAAATGTTTAGGAGGAGTATTCAATAATATATTTTTTAAAGAAAAATAAGGGACAATTTAAAATGTAAAACAAATGAACAGTTGTATAATATAATAAATATAGTAATATTTAGAAGTATGCAGGGTCCAGATGGGGCTTTAGAGCAACATATTTAATATTTATATATTATATAGCTGAGGGAGACTTATCTCTCATAATCAATCAGTTCAGTAGATGACGACAGCTTCACTGATTTAACATGTAAACAGATTTAACTGTGCAACAATTAGTCAACTAATCAATTCATCAATAGAACTGCATAGACAAATTACATTTTTAAAAAGTGTAAAATTACCTCAGAATTGTACTTAAATGTGTGTACACTGAGTTTCATTTATTTGGAGTTCAAAAGAGATGACATGAATAGTAGAGAAATAATATTTTAAAAAGTAACACAGCGAACATTGAAAGACTTATATGACTTGTACAACATGCAACTTAGAAACAATGTTGCCTAACAAGGATTTCAACAACAATATCAGGAAAAAGTTATGATTAAAGACTACATGACTCTTATTCAGCAGCCTAAATATAGAGGAAGAGGAGGAGTGGAGCATGAGTATGTCCCTCCAAATACAAAGTGTATGACTCAGAGAAACAGAACAGCTTCAGGGATTATTAGGGAGACTGTAAATTTAACTCAACTTTACAGTCCAATCTGTGAGCATCCACCCACTATATCAAATAAAGTAAAATAAAAAAAATGAAAACTTCTGCCACTGGTCAGTTTCTTGACATTATGCTGTTGTTGTTACTTTTAATAAAGTACTTGTACCTTGTTTTTGGTCCTTTTGTGTCCATATCTAAATGTTAAAATTACTTTTGATGACTGAATTTCACTTTTCTTTGACATTAACCCTTTAGAGTTTGGGGCTATTTTGTTAGTTTTTGACTCCTTTTCATTCTGCCTGTATATAAAACACTTAAAAATCTTTACCATGACGTGTTGGTATCATTGTTTTCAGCACAACCTCACCTATATGACCTGACTATTATTTTTTTCATTTTGACTTACTGGATCAACATTTTGAACGCAAAAAAATGACCAAAAAAACACATAAAAACACAAAAAAACCACACAAAATTAGAAAAAAACACACGAAAACACACCAAAAACACTTTTTTTATTTACAAAAAACACACAAAAACTTACAAAAAAACACACATATAGAACACACAAAAACACATGAAAACACACACACCTGTTTGACCCCCGATGACCATGGGTGCTATAAAAATGTATAAAACATGTAAAAATGTATGAAGAAAGGGATGCAAAGGGGCACATATGCTGAAATTTCCCAGTAACACAGGAGGGTTAATAAAGGAGGAGTGAAAAAAGGGAATAATTTAATATTTAGAAGTATCAGCTCTTGGACATAGTACATAAAGAATTATATATATATATATATATATATATATATATATATATATAGAATATATAACCTTTATCACGATTCATTGTGAATCTTTGGATTTATTTAATTATTATACAGTTTAAAGTGCTGGCATGTATTCTTTATGTACCATGTCCATGTATATATATATATATATATATATATATATATATATATATATATATATATTTAAAAAAAAAATAAATATATATATATATATATATATATATATATATATATGTGTGTTATGGTTATTTTGGTGTCCAACCTGTTGGAGGACTCCGCTGCCCCACAATGCACCGCGGTGATAATGTTGTGGTGACGTCATGTGTAGCTGAGAGGAAGGCAGCAGTAGGAGGGCTGGGCTCTGCTCCTGATTTCAGCTTTTTACATCTAAAACAGCACCAAAATTAATATTTAAACCTAATAAAGGGAGACAGAACCCCCCCAGGATGAGCTAGAGGCCGTGCTCCGTGTGTGCCAGGTAGGTGGATGTTGTTTATCGCTGTGTTTGGAGGCTCCTCGCCCCTTTGTGCCGTTCAGTTAGCTTAGCTTAGCTTAGCATCAGCAGCGGCAGCCGTCTGTCTGCCTGCCGCCTCAGAGGCGCCTCTGGCCGGCCAATAAACCCGCTAGTTAACGGCCTGGTAGCTCCAGCAGACAACCAGGCCACAGGGTGAGAGGTGGAAAAGGGAGGATTTTTTTTATGTTTAACCAGAGGCTGTGACATTGAAATGTAAGGTTGTATTATGATGCTAGTAGAGAAAATGTTGCCTTTAACCCTTAAGAGTTCTGGGTTATTTAGTCATTGAATCCTTTCCATCCTGCCTGTATTCACCACTTAAAACATGTTTAAATGACATGTTGGGATATTTTTTTTCAGCACAACCTCACCTATATGACCTGATAATAATTGATCTTTTATTCTGACTTACTGGATCAACATTTAGAACCAAAAAGAAACAGAAAAACCAACATAAATGTGATCTTGTGATTGTGTGTGATTCTGTCATCAACTCTGGTTTTTATTCTAGTGGGACTCTGTTTGATTTGTGTCTTGTTTAGCGTAACGTTTTAGGTAATTTTGTGTCTTTTTTTGGTAATTTTGTGTGTATTTGTGTCTTTTTTTGGTCATTTTGTGTCTTTTTTTAGACATTTTGTGTCATTTTTTGGCCTTTTGTGTATTTTTTTTAGTAATTTTGTGTCTGTTTTTTTTTTATTCTTTCTTCTCATTTTATGTCTTTTTTTTAATCTTTTTGTGTTTTTTTTGTAATTTTGCATCTTTTTTTTTTTTAGACATTTTGTGTCTTTTTTTCGGTCTTTTGGGGCTTTTTTTTTAGTAATTTTGTGTCATTTTTTAGTCATTTTGTCATTTTTTTTGTTGGTTATTCTGTCTTCTCATTTTGTATCTTTTATTGTAATTTTGAGTCTTTTTCTGTCTTTTTTTAGTCCTTCTCATGTTATCCTTTAGTCCAACATAAAATGTGATTTTGAATCTTTTTTTTTTTACTTTCAAAACACTATCATGCTCAATAAATTATTTTAAATGTGTCAAATGTGAACAAAGGTGTCAAATCTACCATATAAGAGGGTTCCATCCAGTTCTATCATTTGATACTAAATCTATTTGAGCTTGTCTCCAGTTTTACTTGGTATATCATCATCAAACTGAAACTGGCCTCATGGAGTTTACAGCCAGAACTTTAGAGGTAAATGTACAGTAGGGCTCCACGCTGCTTTGTTTTCTACTCTGATGGAGGCAACAAGTCTGGATTATTTGGAGCTTTTAGACACTCCACAGGGTTAAAGTAATAAGTAATAATTAGCTTGTTCAAAAACAACAACAACAACAACCTACTAAGCACATTATTGTATTATGTCTGAGTCAAGACGTTTAACCTTTCAATGAAATTGGTAATTACATTTTCAGGTGGTTGTGTTTGGAATGGATGCCGTTTATTCGATAACCACTCATGGTTTTTTTTGTGTATTTATTTTTATTGTTTTCATTACAGAAAAATATAAACAAATTAGAAATTGTTGGTGGTGCTACACAGAACCATACAGGTTTTTTGATGGCACAGCAACAGAATAACACTAATTCAGTTTTTAGACATTAAAATTGAGAAAAGGTTGCCAGATTTTAAAAAAGATATCCTCTTTAGCAGATATGATGAACCCGATTTTCTCCAAGTGTAATATATTTCCTAGCTCTCTCAACCACATTTCAAATGTAGGAGCCCTTTCACATTTCTAAGACTGTAAAATTAGCTTTCTGGCTAAGCTTATGACATGACAAGAATATCTGGGTGATTCTCATGAACATGGTGCAGCTCATAGCAAAAGTCCAAGGGCATTGAATACATATTTTCTTTGACCCTTTATAACATATACAATCTAAAGTTACTGTTTCATATGAATTTGTAATTTATTTTTTAAAAATTTGAGTTATTTTGACATTTTTAGAGACGCTGTGAGCAAAAATATTCAATACCGTAACACATTCTTACATTAAAAAACAACAAAAGTTGTTGTTTTTTTTCTTTTTCTTTGGACAGCACTTAAATATGCTCAAAGGTAGCTGGTATCACCAAAATGTATTTTATTAAAATATACACATATTTTAATGCAAACAATTCTATCATTACTGTAACATTTAACCATTTTTCCTCATCAATTTTCATTCAGATTTTGTTCTTTATACTTTGTTAAAAACCATTATATTTGATTATATTATGTTAAATTATACATATTTAAACAAATGTATATTTATTTTAATGATGTTTATTAAATATTTATTGTATATAAGTGTGGGGGAACCATGACATTTTTATCTGGATGCATTACAGTAATGAATTTGTGAATCAAAAATATGTTTAAAAATATAAAAAATATTATTTTAACACAAAACAATGACTTGTGGCTCATTATGGCTATATTGTTCATTCATATAAAGGTGAAATATATTTAGTTTAATAAAGTATGTCCTTATAATCTTCACAGACAGAAGTTAGACTGGATCATGAGAATCACCCGGATATTCTTGATACAATTCTCCCATATCTCATCTTTAAATGTGTCCAACAATGTGTTATTCACATTCTGTATGATTCCATCGAGTTTAGATATTTTGCCACTGAATTGAAAAAACCTGTCTAATGCTATGTGTTTTAAATAAAGCTTTGCCAAAGACAGGCGGAGGACTATGAGCCATTATAAGCTGTTGCTTCCTTTCTGTCTGAAGCTTTGGCGCATCATCAGAAAACATAAAGGAGCTAAATGTAATTATCCTCTGCTGGAGTGAACTCATGTGAACTGTCTTCTCTTCCTGTGGCAGCACTGAAACATGGCTCGCTGCAGCATCGTCCTGCTGCTGCTGCTGCAGGGCCTGCACACTTCAGCTGAGGGCTCAGGTAATGTCCCCACAACTCTGACTGTCCTCTTTAGGTTTTTCTGTTTTCACACTGTGATCTTATCTGTTGTCTGTTCTTGCTGTGCACTCAAATGATCATGAGCAGCGTTTATAGCTGGCAGCAAATATGATAGACATTCAGACATTCAGATATAGGTCATACTAGGTCTACAAGTGTCACAATTGCTTTTCAATTATTGTTAAGATGTTATGTGGGCTTGCTGCCTTAAATATGTAACAGTTTGTACAGGTGCATCTCAATGAATTAGAATATGATAGAAAAGTTTATTTATGTCAGTAATTCAATTCAAAAAGGTGAAATAACACATTATATAGATCCATTACACACAGAATGAAACATTTCATGTCTTGATTTATTTAATTTCTTATAATTATAATGATTACGCTTTAAATTTAATGAAGACCTAAAATTCACTGTCTCAAAAAATGTGAATATTACAAAAGACCAATTTTAAAAAGTCTGTTTAATATGGAAATGTTGGCCTCTGAAAAGTATGTCAACTGTATGAATCAATACTTGGTTGGGGCTGTTTGACTTCAACTACTGGAAATTGACTTTTGCATTACATGCACAAATTAACGACAAAAAGACACAAAATGACAAAAAAAGACACAAATTCACCAAAAAAGATTCAAAATGGCCAAAAAAGACAAAAATTGACCAAAAAAGACACAAAATGACCAAAAAAAGACACAAAATTGACGAAAAAAAAGACAAAATGACCAAAAAAAAGACACAAATTGACCAAAAAAGATTCAAAATGTCCAAATAAGGACTCAAAATGACCAAAAAAGACACAAAATCAACAAAAAAGATTCAAAATGACCAAAAAAGACACACATGACCAAAAAAAAAGACTCAAATTCACCAAAAAATACACAAAATGACCAAAAAAAGGCACAAATTCACCAAAAAAGGACACAAAATGACCAAAAAAAGACACAAAATGACAAAAAAAGACACAAATTCACCAAAAAATACACAAAATGACCAAAAAAGACACAAATTGACGAAAAAAAAGACAAAATGACCAAAAAAAAGACACAAATTGACCAAAAAAGATTCAAAATGTCCAAATAAGGACTCAAAATGACCAAAAAAGACACAAAATCAACAAAAAAGACACAAATTGACAAAAAAAATACACAAAATGACCAAAAAAAGACACAAATTATTGACAAAATGACAAAAAAGACACAAATTCACCAAAAAAAGACACAAAATGACAAAAAAAGACACAAATTATTGACAAAATGACAAAAAAAGACCCAAATTCACCAAAAAAGGACACAAAATGACCAGAAAAGGACACAAAATGACCAAAAAAGACACAAAATGACCCAAAAAAAAGACACACATTCACCAAAAAAGGACACAAAATGGCCAAAAAAGACACGGTGTATTGATATGATCCTGTAAGTGTTTCTTTGCTGAAGTGTATAGTTAACGTGTATCTTGTCCCCAGATGGGCAGCTGGTGTGTCTGTGTGACAGCCCCACCTGTCTGAAGGCGGACCAGGCCAGCCAGTGCCGTGGGACGCGCTGCTTCTCCTCCGTTAAGGTGGGCGGTAACGGCGTGATGTTTGAGAGAGGATGTCTGTTTGGACAGGAGAAGAGCCAGCTGCACTGCTCCACCGCCCCGTCCTTCCACCAGGCCATCTTCTGCTGCTCCCAGGACATGTGCAACGGGAACACCACCAGGAGCTTACTCATCTCTCTGCTGCCCACAGGTTCATCTTCCATCATGTCATGATTCATTTCAGCACTTTTAACCCTTTGATGCACAACATATGGACACAAATGATCCGCATTCATTTCTCATGTTATTTTATGCTGCTTAATTGCTCCATCTTTTTAAATCAATTTATTTTATGATTGAATAGTCCAAGTATTATTTGAATATCTTTTTTTATTACAATAGATCATTATATCCATTTTTTCTTTCATACTTTATGAAGAAAAATAGTTTTTGTATTATTACATCAGTTTTACACACATGGGTCGAAAATGACTCATCAAAATTTGATGTATGATTTAAAATTAAATGACCTAATACAATAATAATAGTAATTTGTCTGAAATAGTTACTTTAGCAGTAGGGGGGCCAAACACTTATCTATTTAATATGTTTAACATGTTTAATATTATCATTTTGTCACACATATAGTGTAACTGAAAAAACTAAAAAGACACAATATGACCAAAAAATACACAGAATAACCCAAAAAGTCACAAAATTACAAAAAAAAGACACAAGATGATTTTAAAAAGACACAAAATTACCAAAAAAGACACACAAAATTATTTTAAAAAATACACAAAATTATTAAAAAAGACACACAATTATTTAAAAAAGACACAAAATTACCAAAAAACCCCACAAAATTTAAAAAAAAGCCACAAAATTATTTAAAAAAAAAATTACCAAAAAAACAAAACAAATTACTAAAAAAAAAGATACAGAATTACCAAAAAAGACACAAATTATTTTTTTTTAAAAGACGGAAAATTATTTTTAAAAAGACAGAAAATTACCAAAAAAAGTAATTAATTTCATATCAAGGTGGGGGCCACAAAATATTGTCACAAGGGCCACAATTGGCCCGCGGACCGCGAGTTTGAGACCCATGCTTTAGACCCATGTTGTGCATCAAAGGGTTAAGTGAATTGTCAGATAAACTTTAGCCTTTTTTGTTGATGTTCATGAAATGATGTGACAGAAGAAAACACATGTTCTAATCTGATCCTCTGTCTGTCTGTCTGTCTGTCTGTCTGTCTGTCTGTCTCTGTATCTGTCCTCCTGTCTGTCTGTCTGTCTGTGTGTCTGTCTGTCTGTCTGTCTGTCTGTCTGTCTGTCTGTCTGTCTGTGTGTCCAGCCCCAGAAGGAGAGCCGGTCCGGTACCGTGTGGAGACCCTGGCCCTCTTTGTCCTGGGCCCGGTGGTGGTCCTGGCTCTGCTGTCTGTAGCGTCGGTCCTGGCCTGCAGGAGGCTCCACCACGGCCGTCTGCAGAGGCTGCAGGAGTTCGACACGGAGCAGGGAGCTGTAGACGGACTCATCACCTCCAACCTGGGAGACAGCACCTTAGCAGTAAGACAACTGATGTTCATGGTGAAACAAGGAAAAGAGATTCAGACAATTTAAGAGATTTAATCTGGCGTCTTCTTCTCCTTCTGTCAGCTTTAACACTTAACAGCATTCGTCTGGATACCTTACATTCGTTTATATATGATGGGACTAAAAGCTGCTTTCAATTTTTTCAGTGAATAAGATATGTCATATTATTGTTTTATATGTTTTAAATGGTATTCACAAGGTGTTTAAAACCAGCCACTTAGTTAAACTTGCAGGTACTCTGATTTCACCCCAACATTCGTAATTTTCTGTCTTTGCCTTATGCTGGGCTTCCACCAAAATATTCCCCCAGTCCCAGACTAGAAGCTGAAAGTCTTTAGTAAATCTAGGAGTTTTACTGGAGTCACGGCGCTCCGTCATCTCCATGGTTCAGTTTAAGGTAGTAATCTGCTCTGTTTCATATCAGTCTTTTCCTAGTCTTGGGTTTGTCGCACAACATGGTTTTATTCATAATGGTTTTGGTTATTATCAAGAATGTTTCCATGACTGTAGATGTAAAAATGACCAAAAAAGGACACAAAATTATCCAAATAGACACATATTGACCAAAAATAGATGTAAAAATGATCAAAAAAGACACAAAATGACCAAAAATAGATGTAAAAATGATCAAAAAAGACACAAAATGATCAAAAATAGATAGATGTAGATGTAAAGAAAGTATTAAACCAATCTGCTCTGTTTCATATCAGTCTTTTCCTCGTCTTGGTTTGGATCATATCAAACGTGTTTGATATTATCTCAAGTCTCAGTGACGTAACACAATCACCAACCAATAGATGAGCGGGGGAAAGGTCCCCGGTTCAGACTGGTTCCAGACTGGTTCCTGACTAGTTCCAGACCGGCCAGTAAAACCATTTCCACAGGAAAAAGGAACATCACAATAATGCTTTTTAAAGTTTTTACTAAGAGCATGATGGAAAAATTGCATGGTAGGAAAAAAATGCTAAAAGAATCTAGTTGTAGTCTTGTAGAAAGTTTCCCTGCTAGATTGAGAGTCTGTGTAAAATCTCAGTGTGAGACTAAAAACTCTCAACAATTGTCTTTAGATGGGAGCAGGTACGACACCAGAGTTTTCCAGGAGTCTTCTCCAAATCTTTTCAAAGCCTTCTGATGTATAGGACGCATCAGTTAGACTCCTCAAATGTTTGTTGTGCAGAAAAAAATGTGGACATATATGAAAAGAGTAACGCCTTCACAAACCGCAAACCAGAATTTCTTTTCTAAATAGGTAACGTTTCCATCCCATTCAGATGTTTGTCAGTGCTGAGTTCTAGTAACTTTGCACCTCCATGTCATCTATATATCTGTGCTTCTATATTCTGGCGTATGCAGCTAATGTGATGTGTGTGTGTCTGTAGGACCTGTTGGACCACTCGTGTACCTCTGGTAGTGGATCAGGTCTTCCCTTCCTGGTTCAGAGAACTGTGGCCCGACAGATCAGCCTGATGGAGTGTGTCGGTACGTAGACCACAGGATCAGTTTGCAGTCAAAGTCAGTGTTTGGATGACTGTACACAGCTATTCTAGGAGGTTGTCCTTATTAAGATACACATCTGAAAGATGATGTGACAATAATAGGAGGTCGCATCATTTTTTACTTCTTTAACCCTTGTGTGTATTGGGACGGGGGGGGGGGTGCAAAATGTGAAGAGCAAAAAAGACTCTTTCCCTTTACACAAACACATGCACACACTAGGGTTGTCACGATTCTAAAGTTTTCAACTCGATACCGATACTCAGGAAAATATTCGATACCATTTTCGATACCACAAGGATAAAAACAAAGACCCCAAAATGTAACAGAAATATTTTTATTAGCAAGAAAAATGCAACATGTAAAAATGAACAGAACCACAGGTTAAATATTTATAATAAAAAACAGTTGTGCAAAAAGAAACTGCAACTATGATAACAAGCTTCAGGTCTGAGGTAGTGCAAAAAATAAATAAATCCATACTTTTGAAAATGAGTATTGTATCCAGGTACGTTTTAGTATCGATACTTTTTTGAGATCAAAAAATGTATGTTTGAATGGGAGTCAATGGTGCAAAAAATGTCCTAAGGGTACTCAGAGGAACAGTTTTTTTTGTTTGTTTCAACAATTTTCATTGATTTTTAACAGTGAATTAACAAACAGACACACAAACAATAATAATAATATATATATTTAAAAAAATTAATTAAATAAATAAAAATAAAATAGAAAACTCTGGTATCTTGCGTATGCACATATATATACATACATATATGTAAACAAAAAATAAAATAAAAAAAATAATAGAACAAAATAAAAAACTGGTATCTTGCGTATGCACATATATATACATACATATATGTAAACAAAAAAAAATAAACAACTCTGGTATCTTGCGTATGCACATATATATACATATATGTATACAAAAAAATTAATAAAATAAGAATTAAAAAAAAAATAATAATAAATTCTGGTATCTTGCGTATGTTTTCTATAGTTGATAGAAAACTGATATCCTTGCAAAAACACAAGTAAAATTATTGAGTATTTAAAATGGAAATGTGCATAAATGTACCTGCACAAGGGTTAAAGCAACTTTCAACACACATGTCATGTGTTTCTTTGTGTGTTTTTGTGGTTAAAACTACTAAAACGGTTGTCTTTGGTTGCCGTGGTGAAGGTTTACTGATCACGGCGACTCTGGAAAATTTCAATTTGAGTCTTCCAATGAAAGTATGTAGGTCACATGCCTTGAGATCCTGTTTTCTACCACACAGAACAGTTTGTACCAGTCTGGAATTGGAAAAATGTGGCTTCATGCCGCTTTGTGCTGTTAATGTGGAAACATCAGATCTGTGTCAGACGAGTCGGCTACTCTGTTAAAGGGTAAGCCATGAAATGATATGAAACACCCTAAAATGTCTCCTTTCTTGTCTCTTTTCTCCAGGTAAAGGACGGTACGGAGAGGTGTGGCGGGGTCAGTGGCAGGGAGAGAACGTGGCGGTAAAGATCTTCTCCTCCAGAGACGAGAAGTCCTGGTTCAGAGAGACAGAGATCTATAACACTGTGCTGCTAAGACATGAAAACATACTGGGTGAGTCTGATACACACAGTGATAGTAGATCAGACCTGGTGAGGCATCAGGGGGCCACAAAAAGTAAAACTGGAAATAGATTTAGTATAAAATGATATAACTGAATGGAACCCTCTTATATGTTTGATGATTTGACACCTTTGGTCACATTTGCAACATTTAAAATTCTTTATTGAGCATGATAGTGTTTTGGAAGTTAAAAAAAAAAGATTCAAAATCACATTTCATGTTGGACTAAAGGACTAAAAAAGACACAAAATGACCAAAAAGACACAAAATGACTAAAAAAAGACAAAATGACTAAAAAAAGACACAAAATGACTAAAAAAAAGACACAAAATGACAAAAAAGACACAAAATGACTCAAAAAAGACACAAAATGACTAAAAAAGACACAAAATGCCTTAAAAAAGACACAAAATGACCAAAGAAAAACATAAAAAAGACACAAAATGACCAAAGAAAGACATAAAAAAGACACAAAATGACCAAAGAAAGACATAAAAAAAGACACAAAATGACCAAAAAGACACAAAATGACCAAAAAAGACACAAAATGACTATAAAAGACACAAAATGACCAAAAAAGACACAAAAAGACCAAAAAAAGACACAAAAAGACCAAAAAAAGACACAAAAAGACCAAAAAAAGACACAAAATGACCAAAAAAAGAAACAAAATTACTAAAAAAGACACAAAATGATTAAAAAAAGACACAGAATTACTAAAAAAAGACACAAAATGACTAAAAAAGACCAAAAAAAGACACAAAATGACCAAAAAAAGAAACAAAATTACTAAAAAAGACACAAAAAGACACAAAATGACAAAAAAAGACCCAAAATGACCAAAGAAAGACACAACATGACTAAAAAAAGACACAAAATGTCTAAAAAAAAAAGGCACAAATTGACCAAAAAAAAGACACAAAATGACTAAAAAGACACAAAATGTCTAAAAAAAGACACAAAATGACCAAAGAAAGGAAACAAAATGACTATAAAAGACACAAAATGACTATAAAAGACACAAAATGACCAAAAAAGACACAAAATGACAAAAAAAGACACAAAATGACCAAAGAAATACATAAAAAAAGACACAAAATGACCAAAGAAAGACACAAAATGACAAAAAAAAGACACAAAATAACTAAGTCAACTCTCAGAGTCAAACACACTCAAAATTTCTTTAGAAATTTTCTAGTTCCATATCACATCTAAAATATATCGATATATCTTCTATATATTTATATCGCCCAGCCCTAGGTGCTATGACTTTGAAGAAAGTGCTTAAAACAGTTTAAAACTGGTTTGTTTACAACACAAAAGCATCTGATTTAATAAAGTAAGTACACAAGTAAGTAAGTAAAGTTTATTTATATAGCACTTTTCACAGATAAAATCACAAAGTGCTTTACAGAAGATAAAAAGAACGAAATAAGATAATAGATATAACATAAGACAATTAAAACACAATTAAAACATAATGAAACATACAAATTATAAAATAAATGCCAGATGCCTGTCTTAAAAATCACCTTAAGACCAGATATCTTTTTAGAGTCCACAGAAATTACGGACCGTAGTAATGCGTTGAAGGTAAATATTGTGTATATAGTATTTCTATAGATTTTATTCTCATGTGTCGTGTTGTTCTGTGCCCTTCGTCTCGTCTGTCAGGCTTCATGGCGTCAGACATGACGTCCCGTAACTCCAGCACCCAGCTGTGGCTCATCACCCATTACCACGAGAACGGCTCGCTGTACGACTACCTGCAGCGTGTTGCCGTGGAGACGTCGGAGGGCTTGGCCATGGCGGCGTCCATAGCCTGCGGCCTGGTGCACCTGCACACAGAAATCTTTGGCACCGAGGGGAAACCAGCCATCGCACACCGCGACCTGAAGAGCAAAAACATCCTGGTGACCAAGGAGCTGCGCTGCTGCATCGCTGACCTCGGTCAGTTTATTATCCAGTATTTATTTTATTTCATCTTTCTTCATCTGAATCCACTAAAGTAGCAGCTACTCTTATTTTTTTTCAGTGTTTGGAAAGCAGTAGATGAAAACTGGGTTTAGAGCTGCAACAATTATTCCATTAATCAATTATTAACTATTATTAACTATTTAAATAATCGAATAATTGGTTTGAGCAGGTTTTTCAAGTATATTTTAAGTGTGTTTTTTTATTGGCAACTTCATTTGTGTGTTTATTCATGATTTTGGCAGCATCCACCCTTTTTTGTTGATCAAGAAAATCATGACCAAAAGACACAAAATGACAAAAAATAGTTACCAAAAAAATGACACAAAATTATTGATATAGAAATAAATTGACCAAAAATAGATGCAAAAATGACTAAAAAGACACAAAATGACAATAAATAGATGCAAAAATGACCAACAAATGACACAAAATTATCGAAATAGAAACAAATTGACCAAAAATAGATGTAAAAATGATCAAAAAAGACACAAAATGACAAAAAATATAGTCATAGTATAGTCAAAAATTATTATACCATTGATTTCTTAAATTTCTTGTTCATTTTAACGCCTGGTTCAACTAAAGGTTCATTTGTTTGGACAAATATAATTATAACAACAAAATTGCTCCTAAGAGACTAATTTAAGAGCTGATATCTAGACATTTAACATGGTTTTCTTCAATAATAACCAAAATCATCATCAAGAAAACCATGTTAAATGTCTAGATATCAGCTGAGAGAGGACCTAAGACTGAGCCCTGAGGAACACCTTCAACCGATTTTATTTATTGATAATAAATGTCTAGATATCAGCTCTTAAATTAAACTCTTATGGGCTATTTTTGTTGTTATCATTATATTTGTCCAAACAAATGTACTTTTAGTTGTACCAGGTATTAAAATTAACAAGAAAGCAAGGAGAAAACAAGGGTGATCTAATCATTTTTTCGATGACTGTATACACATATTTACCCATATACATGTGACAGCTGACTCTAACTCCTGTGTGTGTGTGTGTGTGTGTGTGTGTGCCTGCTTTAGGGCTGGCGGTGACCCACTCCCAGGCAGACAACCTGCTGGATGTGGGCAACAACCCGAAGGTGGGTACCAAACGCTACATGGCTCCTGAGGTTCTGGACGAGAGCATCCAGACGGACTGCTTCGACGCCTATAAGAGAGTCGATATCTGGGCCTTCGGCCTGGTGCTGTGGGAGATCGCCAGACGCACATACAGCAACGGTGAGACGCACAAACAAGCTCCTCTAACTTCTTAGTTCTTCTTAAATACTGTTTTATATTCACAATGGTTTCATGACGTGCTGTGAGTAGAGATGTTCC
This sequence comes from Centropristis striata, assembly GCF_030273125.1. NCBI lineage: Eukaryota > Metazoa > Chordata > Actinopteri > Perciformes > Serranidae > Centropristis > Centropristis striata. Next base: position 2,201,624 of record NC_081532.1, on the reverse strand, counting down.
GATAACATTTTTTTCCCCTCCCGATACCTGCATGACATTACTCTCCAAGTAAAACTCAAATATAAGCTCAAATAGATTTAGTATAAAATGATAGAACTGGATGGAACCCTCTTATATGGTAGATTTGACACCTTTGGTCACATTTGCAACATTTACAATTGTTTATTGAGCATGATAGTGTTTTGGAAGTTAAAAAAAAGATTCAAAATCACATTTTATGTTGTTCTTACCGTAACACTGTATGGTGTGTTATATTAACACTTGGAGCCCGGAACAATGTCGAAAATTCTGACATTCGTGTAGACCTTGAATGCACCATTAGCCGCCAGACTTTCTATGTGCTGCAATGTAAATAATCTAACTAACGGAACATTAATCCTGTTTTACCGACAATGTTTGTCGCTGATAGTGGGGGGGGAGACGGATCAGGATCACTTTGTGTTCCTAGTGCCATCTGCACGCATGCTAGTGCTACTTAGCTTAGCTCGTAGCCTCGCGTTATGTAATCAATTCCTCCTCGTCCCTCTAAAACAGCAGCTGCAGGTTGCAGCACAGCGCCACTGTTTTAAGAGCTCATTTAATAAATGACGTGGTATCAGACCGGTGCCTGGACTCCAGTACTCTCCGATATGGATGCAGCATTTTCGGCAGTATCGGAGCAATTTCCGATACTGGAATCGGAATCAGAACAACTCTAGTTGTGAAGAGGGAGAACTAATTTCCCCTTCATTGATCTTGTTTCTCCAGTTAATATTTATCATGTCGGTTTGTCTCTCCAGGTATCGTTGAGGAGTACAAGCCTCCGTTCTACGACCAGGTCCCCAACGACCCGAGCTTCGAGGACATGAGGAAGGTGGTGTGTGTGGAGCAGCAGAGGCCTTTCATTCCTAACCGCTGGTTCTCTGATCCTGTACGTACTCTACTTCTTCTATTATTCTACTTTACTCTGTTTAATCAATGTGTTTAAGCTACGATAAACTTTGGCATTTTCCTGACTTTTTTTTAAATATGATGTTTTTATACAGCAACATTTTATTAAGGAATATACCCTGGCAATTTTTTTTTTACATATTACACTAGCCTAAGACTAACCTGGAAAACCTGGAAAATGATTCACCAATTCTCCAGTCATGGAAAACATATGGAAAATGAGAAAAAAGGTCAAATGTCCTGAGCTTCGAGATAATTAACCGTTAATGGGCCACGTTTCACTCAGCATTTCACACTTGTTTTATTGTCTGACAATAGAAACAGAAAATAAGTGAATGAAAACAACTTTAGGAATTTTGTTGTATTTAAATACTGTGTATGTGCAGTAAAAACTTTAAATTAGCCTGTTACATGTTCATTTGAACCGCTGGCATTTACTATTGCCACTGTTGTTAGCATTTAACAGTACAGCTATCCATCAGTCAATCTGACTTTATTCAAGAGTCTTTATTGTCATTATGCTGGATAACGAAATATTTGTTGGACCCACAGCTTACATACAATAGAATAATAATAGAATAGATATTGCATGTTAAGGCACACATTAAATAAAAAAATAAATATACGACTAAATTATTTACACAGGTTTGGATGAAGGGTGGCTGGGGATGAGAAGATACAGTGGTGTGTGTGTTTGTGTGTGTGTGTGATTTTGTAACTTTTAAACAAATCAAATGCAATTCAAAGGGCTTGACAGGTTAGTTAAACAATGAAAAATGGGCAGTAATGGACAGTTCGAAATGTTTGATTTGTCCTCTTATTACAGGAGTAATATCTATTTTTCATAGATAAATCATAGCCATAAACTGCACATCAAATGTCTGAGTTATAAACATAGAAACAATCTAGGTAAATTCAAGTTACAAATGTAAAAAAGAACACTCCCCGAGAATGAGCGGGACAGGGGAATGCATTAGTATATGACATGATATTTTTTCTCTGTAGCGGCTGAAAATGTCCTGGAAAATAATTTCAGGTTAGAGTGGGAACCCTGACTGACTGCTTTCTGCTTTTATTCCCTCATTCTCTTCCTCCTCTGTCCCCCTTCGTCTCTCAGACTCTGTCTGCTCTGGTGAAGCTGATGAAGGAGTGCTGGTACCAGAACCCGTCTGCACGACTCACAGCGCTGCGCATCAAGAAGACTCTGGACAAGATCCACAGCTCTCTGGAGAAGGGCAAGGAGTCGTGAGGGGGAGGAGCCTCTGGAGGAGCTGCCTGGAGTCACTGGAGCCTAGAGGTTGAGGAACCAGACCAGGACAATAAGGAATAAGGGGGACGGGGGACGGACAGGCAGCAGAGGAGAGATGTTTCCACCCGGCCTCATCCTTCTCCTGCTCGCTCTTCTTCTGTGGTTTCCTTCCACCAACATCCTGACTTGAAGCCCACAGACCCAGTTTAGACCTCTGAGTCTGAACCAGCCAGCCTTTGTTACAGGACTCACCTGCTGCCATCGAGTCACACTCACCTGAACTCTAGACTGTTACTGAGTGAACAACATGGACGTAGAGCTCCATCCCAACGCTTTAAGACTGCTCACACACACACACACACACACACACACACACACACACAAAACACAACATTTGGAGTCTCTTCCAATCTGGTTTCTGATCCCCAGACAGCACACACTGCAAAAAGGTGTTTAGTCTGAAAACCAGATCAAACAGTAAATCTGAGGGAAATGATCTTGCTGCATGGACAGATAATTTAGCTTGACAAGATTTATTAAATTAAGATTATTAAATCTAGAAATAAGCATGTTGCAAGGTTATTATAGTTAAAGGAAAGGAAAGGAAAGGAAAGGAAATAAAGGAACATTTATTGTGACCTTATTGAATCAGGCACCCAACAAATACCCCCAAATTTACAAGAAAAAAGTGACAAGTTTATGGGAAAAAATTCTAAAATTTACAAATTTACGAGAAAAAAGTGATGAAATTACGAGAAAAAAGTGACGAATTTACGAGAAAAAAGTGACGAATTTACGAGAAAAAAGTGACGAATTTACAAGAAAAAAGTGACGAAATTACGAGAAAAAAGTGACGAGTTTATGAGAAAAAAGTGACAAATTTATGAGAAAAAAGTGACGAAATTACGAGAAAAAAGTGACGAATTTACGAGGAAAAAGTGACGAAATTACGAGAAAAAAGTGACAAATTTACGAGAAAAAAGTGACGATTTTACGAGAAAGAAGTGACAAATTTACAAGAAAAAAGTGACAAATTTACGAGAAAAAAAGTGACGAAATTACGAGAAAAAAGTGACGAATTTACGAGAAAAAAGTGACGATTTTACGAGAAAGAAGTGACAAATTTACAAGAAAAAAGTGACGAAATTACAAGAAAAAAGTGACAAATTTATGAGAAAAAAGTGACAAATTTACGAGAAAAAAAGTGACGAATTTACGAGAAAAAAGTGACAAATTTACGAGAAAAAAATTCACAAACAGGCAACATTTATTGTGACCTTTTTGAATCTGGCACCCCAATTACAAATTACAAAAAAACTAAAACTAATAAAAACTAAACTAAAACTAAGCATTTCCCAAAAAATAAAAAATAAACTAAAACTACCAAACTCACTCTAAAAACTCATTAAAACTAACTGAATTTGAAAACAAAAAATCACAACGAAATTAAAACTAATGAAAAATCCGAAGCTATTATAACCTTGCCATGTTGAACGCTTAAAATAAGAAATTAACTTTTAAAACAAGATAAATTAAAGCGATGAACTGTTTCTTACTGAGATAAAAAAAAAAAACTTTTTTAGAAGTATTAGATATTTTAACTTGTTTTAAGAGTTAATTTCTTATTTTAAGCGTTCAACATGCTTATTTCTAGATTTAATAATCTTAATTGAATAAATCTTGTCAAGGTAAATTATCTGTCCATGCAGCAAGATCATTTCCCTCAGATTTACTGTTTGATCTGGTTTTTAAACACCTTTTATTTTCCTGCAGTGTGTTTTTGGCGTTCTGCTCAGAGACAATCACTCATTTAGCTTTATTACAACATGCCAACTATCGCCACAAATATATTCACGTACAAAAGGAAAAGAGCCAATTCAATCAAATTTGTCTCTTTAAAATCATATTTATTAAATTGCCACTGCTACCTGCCACACTACTGAGAATATGTACGACTGATGGTGGTGGAACAGACTGTGTTCATATATAGGAATTTACTCTACTGTACCCATAATGTCATTATCGAAGCTAGTAGGAAATGATTTGTTGAGAAATAGAGGAAACAGGTAGAAAACTGTTCTCGCTGATCTTGTTTGTTGTCTGGAAAGAACAGGATAAAAAAACTAAAGGGGCCGGATTCATAAAAGTGTTCTTCAGAGAAAACTTAAGAAAAATTATTTAGGAAAAAAATAGGATGTTTCTAAGTCCATCCATCCATCGTCCATTTTCGTCCATTTATCTGGGGCCGGGTCGCGGGGGCAGCATTCTAAGAATGTTCTTAAATGATATTCACCATTTTTTTCTTAAGAATTGTCTTGGGAAGTTCTTAGTTTTCTCACTTAAGAAGTTCTTAGATTTTTAACTTAAGATCATTAATTAAGTAGTATCAAATACAAAAAATGCCTCTGTGATTTACTATGAGAACATTATAGTTTAATCTAGGAATAAACCGACATGTCACACAGACTGAAAGGATATTTACATTATATCAGTGCGGCAGCATAGCTTAATGTTAGGGCCGGGACTCGATTAAAAAAAAATCGAATTAATTAGAGGCTTTGTAATTAATTAATCGCATTTTAATCGCATATAAATATTTGATCTGAGAACAGTGAGAAGTAATTTTTTCTCATGGATTTTTAGTATACCATTGAATAATGACTGAATACATAAGCTTAAGCAACAAAAATATTTTTTATTTTTGTTGTCTGAACTCATGAACGCTAGTTGGTGCTCCAGTATAATCGGTCCTCCTGAAACTCATCCAGTGAGAAACGTTCCGCGGTGCAAAAATAAGTGCGATTAAAATGCGTTACTTTAATTTTTGTGTAGTTAATTAATCTTGATTAACGCGTTAAAGTCCCGGCCCTAATATATATCATACCAATTGTTCATTTTGTGATAAAAGCACCATATTTGGCTGATGTGTTGATAAATATATTGGGACCAAAACTTGATATTGGGCCATCACAAACTCAGACCCCGGTTGCCATGGCAGCCATTTTTAAAATAGGCTCACTTTGCAGCGTATTACGTCAACTTCCCGCTATGATATCCTGGCATGCTTTTTACCAATGGATTCCTTTGATCTTTTTCCATAAGATAGTTTCATAAAATAGATATGATGATAAAATGAAGCCTGCTACAGTCTCGTGAGCCCAAGGAGTTTATTTATTACAGTAACATTCAGAGGCAATCTCCCCATTTTGTTGCATTTTCTTTAATTTGTTAGTTTTTAATATTGTCAAAAAACATATTTTCAGAATTTTAACCCTTTATATGCCAGTTTATATATTTGAATTTTCCCAAAATTTCTTCCAAAAAAAACCCAAAAGATGATTTTTCCCCCCATATAATAAATAGTAGGGAGCTATATAAAAAACACTAATGCAATCAAATCAATTTTGTTGCTAATCTTTGACAGATTTAAGACTCTAATCACCACCAAAACCCTCAGCTCCTTACTATTTATTTTATGGGGAATAAAATCATTTTATTTTATGTGTTTTTTTGGAAGAAATTATGAAAAAAAAAATTCAAATATATAAACTGGCATATATATTTAAATTTTTCCAAAATTTCTTCCAAAAAAACCCAAAAGATGATTTTTTCCCCCATATAATAAATAGTAGGGAGCTATATAAAAAACACTAATGCAATTAAATCAATTTTGTTGCTAATCTTTGACAGATCCAAGACCAAAACCCTCAGCTCCTTACTATTTATTATATGGGGAATAAAATCATTTTGTTTTACGTTTTTTTTGGAAGAAATGATGAAAAAAAAATTCTAATATATAAACTGGCATATAAAGGGTTAAAATTCAGAAAATTATTTAATGTTTGGTAGTTTTCAACAAGTCTGAAGTTGTTGTTTACCTACTATTTATTTTATGGGGAATAAAATAATTTTATTTTATGTGTTTTTTTGGAAGAAATTATGAAAAAAAAAATTCAAATATATAAAAACTGGCATATAAAGGGTTAAAATTCAGGAAATTATTTAATATTTGGTAGTTTTCAACAAGTCTGAAGTTGTTTAAGAGACTTATGGAAAAAAACGGAAAAAATATTGATGTATGGTGATTTAATAGCAGTTTAAGTGTGCATGCCCTTATTAGGTCATGAGGGTCACCAGAGGGAAGTAAATTTGAGGATGGCTTAAACGGTAAAGACAAAAACAAAAGATAAGAATTTTCTTCATGAATACCAAATCTTCTTAAATTTCGTTTTAAGAGCAAAGTTTAGAAAAAAAGTGGCACTTTAGAAGTATTTTTTCTTAAGAAAGCTTCGTGAATCCGGCCCCTGATATATAATTATCCTGCTGCTTGGTGGAGTAGACACACAGTAACTACGGTTATTAGTCTGTATCTTATAATAAGAATATTTCCTTTCTGCCTGCACACTTCTTCATAAACTCACTGTGGCTCCTCTGTCTTTGTGCAGGCAGAGAGGAATCCAGTAAGACTTGTTTGTGGTAGAAGACATGTTTGAGACTCTGGAGGTGAAGTGGTTTTCTGTAGCGAGGTGGAGCTTCAATTATTAACTCCATCTCCCATCATGCAACACTGTTCAAGCTGCCTGAATAACAAGAAAAACACTCCATCTTCACCTGGAAACTGTTTTATTCAATATTTCATTTCAGACGGATGAAGTTGCCTCTAGGTGTTCAGTTACAAATGTTCACAAAAAGCTGTTTGTTTTTGAAGAAAAAAATGTTGCTTTGTCTTTTTTTATATGTAATAAAACATTTACTGCACTCTTGTCTAATGATTTCACAGCTCGAGTCTCAGTTTGGGGAAGATGGACGTCAGTTCAAAGTTATTTAGGCACAAAACTAAATATGGGAAACATCGTTTTAACCTCCTTTTTGACCACAAACCATTTTCAACATACATTTAACCCTCTGGAGTCCCAGGAAGCTCCAGATCACGACTTCTTCATGACGTCACAACGTAAAAACTGCTTTTGTCTAAAGTTTTGGCTTTTCTACAAGTTTCCATGTCCAGTTTAATGCATCAACTCTTTTTCAGCAAATTTAAAAAAATACCTCGACCAAGTGTATTAACATGATTTTACTTTTTTTGCAGAGATTTTTCTAATTTTGCAGTGTGCATTCAGCATTTTTAATGCAATCTTTTGTTTACTGTTTTTTGTAATTTTTGTGTTTTGTGTATTTTGTTTTTTGTAATTTCGTGTTTTTATTTTTTTAAATGTTTTTGAGTGTTTTTATGTTTTAATGTGTATTTTTTTGCTTGTTTTTTGTATTTTTTTCTGTGTCTTGTGTTTTTTGTAACTTTTTGTGTTCATGTGTTTTTTGTATTTTTTGTTTTTATGTGTTTTGTGTGTATTTTGTATTTTTTGTAATTTCTTTGTTTTTACGTTTTTCGTAATTTTTGTTTTTGAGTGTGTTTTTATGTGTATTTTTGAATTATTTTTTTTTTTGTGTCTTGTGTTCTTTTTTAACTTTTTGTGTTTGTATGTGTGTTTTTTGTAACTTTTTGTGTTCAAAATATTGATCCAGTAAGTCAAAATGAAAATAACAATCAGTTCATATAGGTGAGGTTGAGCTGAAAACAATGATACCAACACGTCATGGTAAAGATTTTTATGTGATATATACAGGCAGAATGAAAAAGAGTCAAAACCGACAAAATAGCCCCAAAGGGTTAAAGAAAACTCAAAGTCTTAGACATTAACAGAATGAATGCACTATGAAAATACTACAAACATTTTGCCTGCAGCTCCATAAATACAGGAAGTTTTACCAGCTGCTAAACAGACAACAAGTCTTTTCTCTGTGGCAGCTGATAAGGAGAACTTTAAGGTTTCAGACAGGTGAAAATACTACAAAAATGACTCAAACGGGACTCTGGTCTGGTCCAAAAGCACTTAGTTCCCCTTCCTGGACTTGTTAGTGATGCTGGAGTGGATTAAGGACTAATCGAGGTAGTTCATATAACATTCAGTAGTAACTTGGACTATAAATCACTTCAGGTCGTCTGGTAGAGTCTTGTAGGGGTTGAGGATCCCTTTGGGGTCCAGCAGGGTCTTGATGTCCCCCATCAGAGCCACAGCCGGTCTGGGTTTACTGTAGTAGATGTAGTTCCTCTTCTTCAGGCCCAGGCCGTGCTCGGCGCTGATGCTGCCATGGCAACGGGCCGTCCACTCGTAGACGAAGGGCTCGATGGAGGCGAGGAGCGCCGGGTCTTTAGCCGGAGACGTGATATTCAGGTGGAGGTTTCCATCTCCTGAAGGGACGGATCATGGTTGTTATAGTAACGAAATAATGAAAACTAGGCTTGAAAAAACATTTTCGTTAACTGAAATATTAATAAAAATGAGTTTAAAAAACAAAACTGAAAACTGAAAGTGTATTTTGTGGTTACAAAACTAACTAAAACGAACTAAAATTATAGTGAACACTATAACTAATAAAAAAAATTCACAAATTTAAAAAAGTGACGAATTTACAAGAAAAAGTGACAAATTTACAAGAAAAAAGTGACGAACAAACGAGAAAATAGTGACAAATTTATGAGCAAAAAGTGACAAATTTGCGAGAAAAAAGTGTCGAATTTATGAGAAAAAAGTGGCAAATTGACAAGAAAAAAGTGACAAATTTACAAGAAAAAAGTGACAAATTTACAAGAAAAAAGTGACAAATTTACAAGAAAAAAATCAAAACTTTACGAGAAAAAGTGACGAATTTACAAGTAAAAAGTGACGAATTTACAAGAAAAAAGTGACAAATTTACAAGAAAAAAGTTACGAATAAAAGAGAAAATAGTGACAAATTTATGAGCAAAAAGTGACAAATTTGCAAGAAAAAAGTGACCAATTAACAAGAAAAAAGTGACAAATTTACAAGAAAAAAGTGACAAATTTACAAGAAAAAAGTGACCAATTAACAAGAAAAAAGTGACAAATTTACAAGAAAAAAGTGACAACTTTACAAGAAAAAAGTGACAAATTTACAAGAAAAAAGTGACACATTATAATTAACCTATTTTAAGCATTTTTATTCTTAAAAATTTGACCATTTTTGACAAAAAATCGACTTTTTTTCAGTCTTTGGAAATCACATAATACGGTGTTTTTCCCCCCATTTCTGGTCATATTATGGTTTAATATGTATCAACAAACTATATTTGACCCATTTTAAGCATTTTTAGGCACTTTAAAATTTGACCATTTTTGACAAAAATCGACATACTATAGTATGACTTTTTTTCAAGGGGGCCATTTTTGGACATCCTATAATATGGTGTTTTTTCACTATTTCTGTACAAACTTTACCACCACATGTATCAAAACAACATAATTGACCCATTTTAAGCATTTTCAAAATTTGACCATTTTTGACAAAAATCAACATGACTTTTTTTCAAGGGGGTCCTTTTTGGACATCCCATAATATGGTGTTTTTCTGTCATTTATTACCATATTATACCCAAATGTGTATCAACCTACAGACTATAATTGACCCACTTTAAGCATTTTTAGGCATTTTCAAATATGACAATTTTTGACAAAAATCAGCCGTATATAATATGACTTTTTTCAGTTTTTGGACATCCCATAATATGGTGGTTTTCTGTCATTTCTGGTCATAAGTAAGGTTTTAAATGCAGGACTTTTACATGTAGTGGTGTCATTTTATAGTGTAGTATTAGTACTTTTACTTAAGTAAGGGATCTGAATACTTCTTCCACCACTGGAAATAAAGGGTACAATTAGTAGTGAGGTCTGCATTTGTATACAAAATAACACATTTTTGAGAGATTGTGGTATTTTGGTGAGTATTTGAGAATGGCGATAGAGCTGTAGTAGGTTTTGTAATCAAGGCCATTATTTTCCTCCTTTTTTTTTTTTTTAAAGATAATTTTTTGGCATTTTATTGCTTTATTAGATAGTGACAGATAGAAAGGGGGAGACAGAGGGGAAGACATGCGGCAAAGGGACCTCAGGCTGGATTCGAACTGGGGTCCGCCACAGCAAGGACTCAGCTTTAACCCATTTAAGCCGGGAAAGAGCCAGATAAGTCGTTTTGTAGTATTTGTAGTTTTTTCCACCTATTTTCAGTCTCTTGGCCAATGAAATGCATCAGAATACATGTGGGAGTGTCGCAATGCAACATGGGACTTTTCCAGAACTTTGAAATCATCACCAAAAAAAGACACAAAATTACCAAAAAAAGACACAAAATTATTTAAAAAAGACCCAGAATTACCCAAAAAGACACAAAATTCTTAAAAAAGACACAAATTTCTTAAAAAAGACCCAGAATCACCCAAAAAGACACAAAATTCTTAAAAAAGACCCAGAATTACCCAAAAAAGACACAAAATTCTTAAAAAAGACACAAATTTCTTAAAAAAGACCCAGAATTACCCCAAAAGACACAAAATTCTTAAAAAAGACACAAAATTCTTTAAAAAGACACAAAATTCTTAAAAAAGACACAGAATTACCCAAAAAGACACAAAATTATTAAAAATGACACAGAATTACCAAAAAAAGACACAAAAATTATTAAAAAAAGAAATAATCACCAAGAAAAGACACAAAATGACCAAAAAGGACAGAATTACCCAAAAAAGACACAAAATTCTTAAAAAAGATACAGAATTACCCAAAAAGACACAAAATTATGAAAAAATCTGAATTACAAAAAAAAGACACAAAATTATTAAAAACCTGAATTACAAAAAAAAAGACACAAAAATTATTTAAAAAAGACAGAATTACCAAAAAAGACACAAAATTACCAAAAAAAGAGACAAAATTACCCAAAAAGACATATTATTTTAAAATCGCCTATAGGTTTTCCACGCATTTTTTCCAGGCGTTTTAGGCCTTAATGGGTTAATGCCCATTTTCCTCCTTTTTTAAACATGCCGTGGTCCGTGTCCTGGTCTTACCTACGTGTCCGTAGCCCACCACGCTCTTGGCCCGCCCCCCCAGGTGCTCCCTCATGTCCGTCACCAGCTGGTAGATGCGCTCCACCGGCAGCGAGATGTCGTATTTGTAGTTGAAGCCGTCGTGAGTCAGAGCCTCGGTGACTCGCTCACGCATCGACCACAGAGCCTGGAGACGAGGAGGTTTAAAGGTACATTACATCATCTGCACACTCAGTTAGTGGCTTGTAAAAGTATTCATACTCCTTTAGTTGCTTTTACACATGAAAAAAATAAAGTTAAATGATCTTTTCTCTGAGTGGCTAGGAATGTTTTTTTGTCTTCATATAGCAGGAATAGTGATGAACCAGAGACTGGATCTCCCAGACACACATGTTTTTAATACTATAATTTATTATAACTACTATAATTATACTGTAATTGACACACATCAGCTGTACTCAGGTGATCTCATTTCACTAACTGTGACTCTGCTGCATCAACTAGCTGGAACTTTGTTGAATTAGGTCAGTTACTTTGTGAGGGATGAACACTTATGTAATCATTAATTTTACCTTACACACTTCTATTTAACCCTTTGATGCACAACATGGGTCAAAAATGACCCACATTAATTCCCAATGTTATTTAATGCTGCTGTGTGTTTCTGTGCTCTATTTTTTATACTTATTTTATGATTGAATATTCCAAGAATTCTTTAAATATCTTGTTTTTGATAACAACATATCATTATTTCCATTTTGCCTCCCATACTTTATGAAGAAAAAAGTTTTTGTATTATTACAAAGCTAACTACTTGACTAAGCTAAGTATTTAGCTAAGCAGCTTGCTAAGCTAACTACTTGGCTAAGTAGCTTACTAAGCTAACTACTTAGCTAACTTCTTGGCTTGCAACTGTAACAATTACTTCCTAGGCAGCGCACATGTGCACAAAATGTGCACAATTTTTTTTTTTAAATGCATCGAAGCCGAAAGAAAGACCAGACAAATGCTGCTGAAGTGACAGAGGTTCTTTTAGCAGGGCTAAGTACTTAGCCAAGAAGTTAGCTAAATTGTTAGCTTAGCAAGCTACTTAGCTAAAAAATGGATATGCGTCCTTTTTCACCCATGTTGTGCATTAGAAGAGTAATGACACAAAAAGGGATTTTATTAAAAAATGAATAAAGGAAAACATTAAATTAGGATGTATGATGAACAAAAAAAGTAATTGAGGAAAACCTGGAATACTGAATGATGAAAATAATTTAGTAAGATATAGAACATAAAAACTCATACATATCGGGTCACTTTAGACCATGTTGTGCATCAAAGGGTTAATTGATACTATTTTGTAAAAAATCTGTTTTCACTTCCAGAGGTTTTTTCTTTTTAAAAAGGCCAAATTATATTGATCATGATTTCTGGTGTGAAAGCAACAAAAGGGTGAAACATCCAAGGGGGATGAATACTTTAGCAAGGCACTGTACATACTTTTCAAATGATTTGTTTTGAGAATATCAACAGACTTATTCTTCTAGATGATAAACCGGACCTTTATTTTGGAGTCCTCGGTTGCCACGGTACCGTCAGTGACCATTGATGATGTCATCGCCTTCTCTAGGAAGTTGTGGAGTTTCTCTCCGTCGTGTGTCGGGTCAGATCCAGACGTTTCTATGACGACGTAGAACGGACAATCTGCAAGATGGAGAAAAGAGTTTATCATGTCTACACTGAAAAAAGTGTAACATGCAGTAGTTCATTCAAACTAATAACTGCCATTTAAAAGAGGATAAAATTATTGATTTGATTGTAAAACTCATTCTTTTTGCATTTAAAGACATCAAGTTTGATTTATACTGAACTAAATATACGACTAAGGACCCAAAACAAAGTTTTTGATTTCCCTCATTTTTTAATAAATAAATACATTTAATGTAATCTGTTGGCCAAGTGTCTTTTTTATAGAGTTTATAAGGTGGGAAACAAAAATTAGTTAAGTCAAATAAAATGTGAATAATATAGTTTGGGTATATGTAAATAAATTAACTGGTGTCAATGCAAACATTAATTCAGTTAAAGTGAATATATTAGGTTGGTTCAATTTAAATTTATTAGTTTGGTTCAATAACTAAAATGATAATAATAATAATAATAAATAATTATATTAAATAATAATAATGATAATTTGGATCAAGGCAAAGAATTAAGGCTGAATCAAGTGCAGTATTATTGTTTACATCAAGATAAAATAATCAGGCCATAAGAAGTTACTCAATTTAGATTCTATGAAGTCAAATATTTTAGATGTGATATCTGGACATCTTTTTTTTTAGTTTGAGCAAGGTTATACTTTTTTCAGTGTGTGTGTGTGTGTGTGTGTGTGTGTGTGTGTGTGTGTGTGTGTGTGTGTACCAGAGATGGGGTTGGGTAGTTTGAGGTGTGTGTTCAGCAGCCTCATACATTCACTGTCCAGGAACTCAAAGGCTGAGAGGATTTCTCCCAGCATGCCTCTGGACAGCTGGAAGGTCTTCAGGAGCTGCTCAAAGGTCTCACAGCCTGAAACAGGAAGTAAAGACAATACAATCAGCTGATAATAATATAATAATATTAACTTTATTGACTTGGACCTCCAATGTAAAAATCTGCAAGAAACAGTCATACAAACAGAGTTATTCTTCAATGACTTGTACCAGGAGAACTTGACTATGATGGCATATTAGGGCATATTAAGTATGAATAAAAAATAAAAATACAAACCGGGGGAGAGGTAATATTTTGAGAAAAAAGTTGCAAATTTACTAGATTAAAGTGGCAAATCTACCAGAAAAAAAGTTGCAGATTTAAGAGAAAAAAAGTGGGAAAAAACAACTTTTTTCTCGCAGATTCACCACTTTAAATCTCATAAATCTGCACGTTTAGATATAATAGCCTTTCACTGAAACTGTTTTAATGTTTTTTTCATGTGTTTTGTCTGTTGCTGTTTGTTCTTTCATTGTGTTTTCTCTGAACTCTAAATGAGGGGTTGCCCTCAATGATTCCTCAAGAATGAAATAAAGGATACATTAAAACAATGAAATGAAATTTTGACATACAGGAACTAAACTGTGATCCGACCCCGGAGGGTGAATCAGAAGGACCCTCTCACCCAGGAAGACCACGTTAACAGAAGGTGGTTTGCGGGGACAGAGGATGGAGACGGCGGTGATGACGCCCAGCGTGCCCTCTGACCCGATGAACAGCTGTTTCAGGTCGTATCCTGTGTTATCTTTACGAAGAGTCGCCAAACAGTCCAGAACCCGCCCGTCGGCCAGAACCTGAACACCACACATGATACATGATACATGACACGAGCATACAATTTATTTTCAATTTTTGGACATCTAATAATATGGTGTTTTTCTGGCCATATTATGCTCTAACATGTATCAAAACATTGTATTTGACCCATTTTAAGCATTTTTAGGCATTTTCAAATTTGACCATTTTTGACAAAAATCGACATACTATAATATGACTTTTTTAAGTTTTTGGACATCACATAATATGGTGTTTTTCTGTCATTTCTGGTCATATTATGCTCTAATATGTATCAACACACCATAATTAACCCATTTTTAAGCATTTATAGATCTTTTTTACATGCATATGCACACAAACATTCGATCACTGCTTTTAACCTTTAACTTAAAGGAATAGTTCGGAATTTTGGACATAGGACCTCATTTCCAACTTAGCCGGTGTGATATAGGTTGGTGGAGACCGTTTTCAGCACATTTTATGCAGTCCTTATAGTTGCACAAGTCACTGTTGCTAAACTGGTGTTGAGCTAGCGCACGTCAATAGTAACATCCAGCCTGTCACTAAAAACAGCTTTACCTGCTCCGCAGAACACCCGAGACAAATGCATTATAACGTCGGACTATCCATGTACATGTCTGTGTTGATAGAATCATTTTAGAAATTAAACCAACCTTGCATAGCATTGGAATAGCTTATACTTTGTTCCCTGTTGTTGCTTAGGCTACGGCAGCGGCGGAGTGATATTATCTCCAGGCTAGTGAGGCTACAGTGGAAGACGGTTTCGGTTTCGCTGACAATCATGCAAGGGCTCTTCTGGTTTCGTTTTGACGCACTACTACTAACCCACAAAGTAAAATTCCGCTGCTGCTGAGAAACTAGTCCCTCAAAATGTTTTAACATTGAAAATGCAAGGTTGGTTTAATTTCTAAAATGATTCTATCAACACAGACATGTACATGGATAGTCCGACGTTATAATGCATTTGTCTCGGGTGTTGTGCGGAGCAGGTAAAGCTGTTTTTAGTGACAGGCTGGATGTTACTATTGACGTGCGCTAGCTCAACACCAGTTTAGCAACAGTGACTTGTGCAACTATAAGGACTGCATAAAATGTGCTGAAAACGGTCTCCACCGACCTATATCACACCGGCTAAGTTGGAAATGAGGTCCTATGCCCAAAATTCCGAACTATTCCTTTAATACTTGCTGAAGAATATAAAAGTTCCTCATGTATTTGCTCCACTCACCACCTCCAGACCCAGCACCGTGCCGTGTAAGGAGCCGTAGCGAAGCAGCCGCAGTCCGCCTGCGTTTGTTGCCACGTTGCCGCCGATGTGGCAACTTCCTTTGGCCCCCAGATCCAGAGGCATGATGTAGTCTCTGTCCTCCAGGTAGAGGGACAAGTTCTCCAGGACACAACCAGCCTGACACGTCAGAATACCTGAAACATGGACACAATCACCTCTCAACATTAGTCACACTGTTTTTAAAAGACAAGATAGAGAGAAAAAGACAGAATAGATCTGAGACTATTGTATCGATGCCTGGAGCTGATAAAACTCTGACGTGTTTTTGTTTTTTTTTAATGGTGACAAAGCAAAACATGTTTAGGCTACATCATTTATCATTAAAACATCATTTAAAATAAAGTCACCCTGCCACTGTGAAATTCTTTAACCCTCTGGAGTCCATGAAACTCTAAAGTTTTGGCTTTTCCACAAGTTTCCATGTCTCATTTAGTGCATCAACTCTTTTTCAGCAAAGGTAAAAATCACTATGATCAAGTGTAATAACATGATTTTATTTTTACTTAGATTTTTCAAATTTTGCAGAGTGCATTTCAACATTTTTAATGCAATCTTTTGTGTTTACTGTTTTTTTGTGTGATTTTGGGGTATTTTTTGTGTGTTTTTAGTATAAAATTTTTGTGTGTGCTTTTTTGTTATTTTTTGTGTTTTTTATGTATGTGTGTGTTCTGTGTTTTTATGCAATTTTTGTAATTTTTTGGTGTGTTTTTGTGTGTTTAAGTAAAAAAAAATGTGTTTTTTGTAAAAACAAAATTGTGCTTTTTGTGTGTTTATTTGTGTCTTTTGTAATTTTTGGTGTGTTTTTGTTTTTTTATGTGTGTTTTTTGTATTTTGTGTGTGTGTTTATTTGTATTTTTTGTAATTTTGTGTATGTTTTTGTTTTTTTATGTGAGTTTTTTGTATTTTGTGTGTGTGTGTGTGTTTATGTTTTTTTGTGTCTCAAAATGTTGATCCAGTGAGGCATTAATAATTACTTAATAATGACTCATTAAGAGCCAATATGTTACTGATTTGCATGCTAATAAGCAGCTAATTAATGTTGAATATGTGTTCCCTGATATAAAGTGTTAGACTCACCTGAGATGCTGTCGAAGGTGGTGATGTTGTTCATGAGGGCGGTGGAGAGGATGACCTCATCATGAACTGGGACGCTGCCTCCAACCAGTCCAGTGTTTCCTCCCTGAGGGCTCACCGCCAGGCTACGACTGTTACAGTATCTACAGGAGGAGAAACACATTGATCATTTAACCACCTCATAACCCCAGAACTCCTTTATTTCTCCTTTAAACAACTTTTGATTATTTACTTGAGAATTTGTGAAACTTCCTCTGTTGTTTGAGGTCTCAGCAGGACTTCACTGGAGCCTGAAGAGATGAATGAAACACCAACATATTAGCATCAGTGATTTGGATTAATATTTATATATATATATATATATATATAATATATATATATATATATATATATATAAATAAAATAAATAAAAAATAACAAAAAATAAATAAAATTAGTTTTTTTCAAATTCAGTTAGTTTTAATGAGTTTTTAGAGTGAGTTTTCTAGTTTTAGTTTAGTTTTTATTAGTTGTACTTTTTTTGTAATGGGGTATTTGTTGGGTGCCAGATTCAAAAAGTCACAATACATGTTGCCTGTTTGTCACTTTTTCATTGTAAATTCGTCACTTTTTTCTTGTAAATTTGACACTTTTTTCTCGTAAATACGAGAATTTTTTTTCCCGTAAATTTGAGAATTTTTTTCCCCGTAAATTTGTCACTTTTTTCTCGTAAATTCGTAATTTTTTCTTTTAAATTTGTCACTTTTTTCTCGTAAATTTGTCACTTTTTTCTCGTAAATTCGTCACTTTTTTCTCGTAAATTTGAGAATTTTTTTCCCGTAAATTTGAGAATTTTTTTCCTGTAAATTTGTCACTTTTTTCTCGTAAATTTGTCATTTTTTTCTCATAAATTTGTCACTTTTTTCTCGTAAATTTGTCACTTTTTTCTCGTAAATTCATCATTTTTTTCCCGTAAATTCGTCACTTTTTTCTCGTAAATTCGTCACTTTTTCTCGTAAATTTGTCATTTTTTTCTCGTAAATTCATCATTTTTTTCTCGTAAATTCATCATTTTTTTCTCACTATAATCTTAGTTAGTTTTAGTTAGTTTTGTAACCACAAAATACAGTTTCAGTTAGTTATCATTTTTTAAAAACTCTCGTTTTTATTTTTATTTCAGTGAACAAAAATGTTTTTTCAATTCTACTTTTCGTTAATTATAATAACTTTGCTGGTTGCACCAACTGATTACGTCATTGACCCAGATATCTATCTGTGGTTTGAGCTAAATGAATTGTGAGCCGTCACCTCTTACTGACTTGAGCCAGTCCACGTTACTGGACTCCAGCAGGTCGGGGTCAGTGATGGTTCTGCCGGGTAGAATCTCCCTAAAGAAAGTTAAATCCTCCTGAGTGATGGAGGAGAAAGGCAGCCTGTCTGGAGCTGCAGCAGGAGACGGCCTGGAGACGTCTGTCCCACTGTGGAGCTTCCTACAGCAGACTCCAAACTGCCACGAGGAGACGGTGGAAGGAGGAAACAGACTGTGGAGGTCCAGGGAGGAACGTCTGACAGCAGCAGCTGAGGAGGAGGAGGAGGAGGAGGAGGAGGAGGAGAAGGTTCTCTGGGGGCTCAGATGTCTGAGAGCTGTCCTCAGGCTGAGTGATCTCTGGAGGAACCGAGCCATGACTGGAGGAGAGCTGCAGGAACAGGCTGCAGAGGAGAAGAGAAAAAGAAAAGAAAATCTATGTCCTCAACATAGCAGTTGGTTAACTTTAGTGAAGTTTAGCCAATATTCTAATGTACATGTTATGGAGGTAGGTCTAGGTATGTGGAGCAGCTGTGTATAATTCAAATAAAACTACAGGATTTTTTTTTAATATATTTTAACATTACACTGACATGTTTGTGATATTTTTCATGACATACCATACAATGATTTTTTTTTTCTTCAAATTTGATGACATACTATACTATAACTTTTTTTAAATTAAATTTGAGGATGTACCAAGGTTATTATAGTTAACGAAAACTAACAAAATAATGAAAACTAGAATCGAAAAAACATTTTTGTTCACTGAAATAAAAATAAACAAGTTTTTATAAAAACTAACACTAAAACTAATAAAATCTAAACTAAAACTAAGGATTTTCCAAAAAATAAAAACGAATTAAAACCAACTGAATTTGAAAACGAAATTAAAACTAAAACTATATATATATATATATACTTGTATACACACACACACATATATATACATATGTCTGTATATATATATATATGTGTGTATGTATATATATATATACACACACACACACACACAAAATACAAAAAAACTCACATAAAAAAAACAAAAACATACACAAAATTACAAAAAATACAAATAAACACACACACAAAATACAAAAAACATATATATATATATATATACATACATACATACATATATATATATATATGTGTGTGTGTGTGTGTGTGTGTGTACAAGATATGACATAATATGATATATTGTACCTGCATTATATATGCATATAGATACTTGACTACACAAGATATACATACAATAGATAATACTAAGAGTATAAGAATATGTAAATAAGTAGAATGTGCAAAAGGACAAGAATAATGTATAAATATTATATACAATATCAATATGATTAATATTAACTTATATTATTCCAGTATTGGAGTGCTGAACAGGTGCAGAGTGCAGAAAGTGACAGTATTTAGTTCAGTAACAGAGGCTCTGACAGCATTATATAGCTCATAACCCGTTTCCTTTAATAGAGTGATTAGCCTTTATGTTAATAAACTACTATAATACTTTATATCGCTGCTTCGCCACAGTTAAAGGTTCATTTATTAATGTCTTACAGCTGCCATTCAGTTAGCTTAGCTCCATTAGCATACAAGACGTTAGAGGGCAAAATCCTTATTTACTCACCGTAAACGTTCATCTAACAGCCGACATGTTTCCTCCCGTGTGTCTTTATTTGTGTCTTATCTCGGTTCGCATTCTAACACAAAGTTCAAGGGCGGTTCAGTGATTTAAAGACGTCAGAGTCAATGTTTACAACCAGAGATAGATCTGTGTTTACACCTAACTAGCATGTTGAGGGCAAGACGCTGGAATGTGACGTCAGATGACAGCGAGCCAATCAGAAGCCTTCTGTGAGAATGAACCAATAGCTGAGAGCCTTTCATCATCACCGAGCAGCCAATGGTGACTGTTGTAAATAAAGCCACTTCACTTCACAGCTCACAGGGAAAATAGTTAATAATGAACTAAAAACTGTAAAAAGTGAGTAATTAACTGTTAATTACTCACTTTTACTTCACCACGAGGGATAATCTTTCCTTCCCACGTGTTTCCTGGATTGAACATAAACTAACATTTACTGGTTTTCATTTTTCCCCAGATAGTCTGCATGGAATGGATAATTAATTACTAATTAATTAATAATTTAATTACTGGATGGATGCATGGATAGATAGATAGACTTTATTTATCCCAAGCTGGGAAATGATAGTGTAGCACAGCATGATTTATTCCAGAAAATGATAAACATGACACCTGTTTTAAATATTTTTTGTTAAATATTTAGATTCAGTCCTTAAGCATTTTTAGGCATTTTAAAATTTGACAATTTTTGACAAAAATCGACATACTAGGGTATTAATTTTTTTTTAGGTGGTCATTTTTTTACATCCCTTAATATGGTCTTTTTTTTGCTATTTTTGGACAACTATATGCTACTACATGTATCAACAGAGTATAATTGACCTATTATAATTCAACATAATTCAATTGGAGTATTAATATTTGAGAAAATGAGATTTTGACTGATGAAAAACATTACAAATAAGGAGAAGTTCATACAAAATCAGTACAAATGAATTTATTTGAAATAGACAAAACTTTGATTTATTCCACATGCATTCTGTAAAGTACACAGCATGCAACAAAACCTTTTTATTTTTAATTCTTCACCATCTCAGCCTACAGTAACAACGACTCCAGAACTTCCTGTATAAATAAAGCCAGTTATCAACTTTTTCTGCAGCTCACATTGTTGTTCCCGTTGCTCTTTTAGTACAATTTCACATTGTGTTCAACATAACCGTCCTTTGATCCAGGAACGCCACATGAGGAATAACTCCAGTAGAATACTGGGATTTTAGACCAGAATGGGAAAGCTACGGTGGCCCTGAAGTGCAAATCACAACAGCAAATCAAAAAACACAACAGCAAATCAAAAAAGTCCTTTGAACCAGAAGGACAACACCGCCAGACAAACATAAACAAACGAACATGCCGAGATGTAGATGTTTAAAGGAATATGGATTGGTTAATGTCGTTGTCGTGTCGGTTTTGTTGTGTTTTTTGATTTGTTGTTTTTTTTGATTTGCCGTTTTGTTTTTTGATTTGTTGTTGTGTTTTTTGATTTGTTGTGTTTTTTGATTTGTTGTTGTGTTTCTTGATTTGTTGTTCTTCTTGATTTGTTGTTGTGTTTTTTTAATTTGCTGTTGTGTTTTCTGATTTGTTGTGTTTTCTGATTTGTTGTGTTTTTTGATTTGTTGTTGTGTTTTTTTATTTGTTGTTGTGTTTTTGATTTGTTGTGTTTTCTGATTTGTTGTGTGTTTTTTGATTTGTTGTAGTGTTTTCTGATTTGTTGTTTTTTTGATTTGTTGTTGTGTTTTTTGATCTGTTGATGTGATTCTTGATTTGTTGTGTTTTTTTTATTTGTTGTGTTTTTTTAATTTGTTGTTGTGTTTTTTTAATTTGCTGTTGTGTTTTTTGATTTGTCGTTGTGTTTTCTGATTTGTTGTGTTTTTTGATTTGCCGTTGTGTTTTCTGATTTGCTGTTGTGTTTTTTTAATTTGTTGTGTTTTCTTGATTTGTTGTTGTGTTTTCTGATTTGCCGTTGTGATTTGCACTTCAGGGCCACCGTAGAAACCATATCAGGCCCTGGCAATACTTTGAGGAGTAATTACTGAGCAGACGAGGAGAACTGAGGAGAACTGACACAACAACACTGATACATTCTCAATCCATGAAACCAAAACAACAGATTCTTCTCAGGATCTGAACATCTCATCACAGCCGTCTGTACAACGAGCTTCTGGCTTAATGCTGACACGGCGAATAGAACACATCAGCAAATATCCAAATCGATTTAATTCACAAACAAAAACTATGACAGAGGATGGGAATTTACAAATGTTTGAAGTCTTAGCACCTCGTAGAAGAGCTTCGTTTAGCTTCAACACTCGTCGTGTCTTTGGCAGAATCATCTAGTCCACGTTTATTCTGTCTAACAGAGTCTAACTGCAGTAAATACACAAAGGGTTAAACTGAGAAAAAATGATTTAATGTTTTTTAACTGGCCAGCCAAATTAGTTATAGGTATATAAGTGATATGACACTCATTTCTTCATGTATTGATGTCATTTTTATGCTCAAAAATCATGATTTTTTTTCACCTTTGACCCCAAAAATGTAGTTACTGCACTCTGGTTTTGCTGTAAAAGGCTCTAATAGTAATGATAAACAGAGAGAAGTAACTATAATGTTGTTGTCTTCTTTCAGCTTTTATATTTAGTTTTCAGTAAATAAACATTTTCAAATTGATTTTTTTTAATATAAATGTATTTAAAATTGTTTAACAACTCTATTCAAAGATTTGTGTATTTTAGACTTAATACTAGGGTTGTTAAAAGTATCGATACTCAAAAAAGTATTGATACTAAAACGTTGTATCCGGATACAATACTCATTTTCTAAAGTATCGAGTATCTGAAGCTTGTTATCATAGTTGCAGTTTCTTTTTGCACAACTGATTTTTATTATAAATATTTAACCTGTGGTTCTGTTAATTTTTACACGTTGCATTTTTCTTGTTAATAAAAATATTTCTGTTAAATTTTGGGGTCTTTGTTTTTATTCTTGTGGTATCGAAAATGGTATCGAGTATCGAGTTGAAAACGTTAGTATCGTGACCTTACTTAATACTATAAAGTAATGTTATATTTTAGTCTTAATATAATTTTATCTCACGATAATCTCACTATAATTTCTACTATTTTTATAATAAATTAGTATATATATCTAGGGCTGCAACGAACGATTATTTTAACATTTTATAAATCTATTCAAAGATTTGTGTATTTTAGACTTAATACTACTAATATTAACTTAATACTTTTTTACTTCATCAATATCTAGATAATATTCCAATAAACTTATGATTTATATTATTTTTATGTTTAAATTAGTAAATATATATCCAAAGCAGACTGTAGTAAGTGCAATTACTGCTTGGTTTTGAGTTGGATTTTGTGGTTTTTATATCATAATTTCTCTGAAAAAAAGCAAAATTGAAATCTAAAACTTTGTAACAAGATAAAACAGACATAAAGAAGTTAATTTTTAGTTATAATAATGACAAATTTTGACCATAAATGTAATTACTGCAGTTAGACTTTGTAGGGAAGCATTGGTCAAGCCTCCATCTTCTAAGAAAAGATCTCATATTATAGTTCTGCGGTTCCCAGCGAGTCGTGGCTGCTCTAAACTAGTGACTCCAACCTCAGAGACTTGTCCAGCAGGTCTGGTGAGACTCGGTGTTGCCGTGGAGACGGTAGACGTCCAGCCTTGTGGCGTTCAGCTCCGTGTCTCAGGGTTTAGATGATTGTTCTCTCCTAGTTGAGGGGTGTGGCGGTCAGAGCTGCTGGCGGTCGTACTGTGAGATCAGCTGCTTGATGTGAGACAGTTTGTTGTGCAGATATTCACAGCGCTGCTTGTCCTGGCTGTAGTTGGGGTTGGACTGATGGAGGAGAAAGACTTTATTATTAACAGGAATAGAAAAGAGTGGAGCTGATCCATGCAACAATAATGGGATAAATACAGACAAGTAGACAGACAGACAGACAAGTCGATAGATAGATAGATAGATAGATAGATAGACGAGTCGATAGACAGACAGACAGACAAGTTGGCAAACAAGTTGACAGATAGACAGACTTTATTTATCCCTAGCTGGGAAATTACAGTAAAAGAAGAAGAAGAAAGAGGTTACCTTTTTAATTTTGCGATACTCTTGAAGAATTTGATTTCGAACCGTCTGCAAAGAGAGAAGTAGGATAAATTATTACAGGTAGACAAATGTATAACTTTCAACTTTGCTAAATGTTGTATTTACGCGGTGTAGTTTTTACCTTGTGTGATTGATGGTGTAGTTTTTACCTTGTGTGATTGATGGTGTAGTTTTTACCTTGTATTTGTGTGATTCGCGGTGTAGTTTTTACCTTGTATTTGGTGTAGTTTTTACCTTGTATTTGTGCGATTCGCCGTGTAGTTTTTACCTTGTATTTGTGTGATTTGTGGTGCAGTTTTTACCTTGTATTTGTGTGATTCTTGGTAGTTTTTACCTTGTATTTGTGCGATTCGCAGTGTAGTTTTTACCTTGTATTTGTGTGATTCGCGGTGCAGTTTTTACCTTGTATTTGTGCGACTCGCGGTGTAGTTTTTAGCTTGTATTTGTGTGATTCGTGGTGCAGTTTTTACCTTGTATTTGGTGTAGTTTTTACCTTGTATTTGTGCGATTCGCGGTGTAGTTTTTACCTTGTATTTGTGTGATTCGCGGTGTAGTTTTTACCTTGTATTTGTGTGATTTGCGGTGTAGTTTTTACCTTGTATTTATGTGATTCGCGGTGTAGTTTTTACCTTGTATTTGTGTGATTCGCGGTGAAGTTTTTACCTTGTATTTGTGCGATTCGCGGTGTAGTTTTTACCTTGTATTTGTGTGATTTGTGGTGTACATTTTACCTTGTATTTGTGTGATTCGTGGTAGTTTTTACCTTGTATTTGTGTGATTCGCTATAGTTTTTACCTTGTATTTGTGTGATTCATGGTGTAGTTTTTACCTTGTATTTGTGTGATTCACAGTGTAGTTTTTACCTTGTATTTGTGTGACTCGTGGTGTAGTTTTTACCTTGAATTTGTGTGAGTCGTGGTGTAGTTTTTACCTTGTATTTGTGTGATTCGCGGTGTAGTTTTTACCTTGTATTTGTGTGATTCGCGGTGTAGTTTTTACCTTGTATTTGTGTGATTCGTGGTGTAGTTTTAACCTTGTATTTGTGCGTTTCGCGGTGTAGTTTTTACCTTGTATTTATGCGATTTGCGGTGTCGTTTTTAGCTTGTATTTATGTGATTCGTGGTGCAGTTTTTACCTTGTATTTGGTGTAATTTTTACCTTGTATTTGTGCGATTCGCGGTATAGTTTTTACCTTGTATTTGTGTGATTCGCGGTGTAGTTTTTACCTTGTATTTGTGTGATTTGTGGTAGTTTTTACCTTGTATTTGTGCGATTCGCGGTGTAGTTTTTTCCTTGTATTTGTGCAATTTGCTGTGTAGTTTTTACCTTGTATTTGTGCGATTCGCTGTGTACTTTTTACCTTGTATTTGTGCGATTCACAGTGTAGTTTTTACCTTGTATTTGTGTGACTCGTGGTGTAGTTTTTACCTTGAATTTGTGTGATTCGCGGTGTACTTTTTACCTTGTATTTGTGTGATTTGTGGTGTAGTTTTTACCTTGTATTTGTGTGAGTCGTGGTGTAGTTTTTACCTTGTATTTGTGTGATTCGTGGTAGTTTTTACCTTGCATTTGTGTGATTCGTGGTGTAGTTTTTACCTTGTATTTGTGTGATTCGCGGTGTAGTTTTTACCTTGTATTTGTGTGATTCGCGGTGTAGTTTTTACCTTGTATTTGTGTGATTCGTGGTGTAGTTTTAACCTTGTATTTGTGCGTTTCGCGGTGTAGTTTTTACCTTGTATTTATGCGATTTGCGGTGTCGTTTTTAGCTTGTATTTATGTGATTCGTGGTGCAGTTTTTACCTTGTATTTGGTGTAATTTTTACCTTGTATTTGTGCGATTCGCGGTATAGTTTTTACCTTGTATTTGTGCGATTCGCGGTGTAGTTTTTACCTTGTATTTGTGCGATTCGTGGTCGTTTTTACCTTGTATTTGTGTGATTCGTGGTAGTTTTTACCTTGTATTTGTGTGATTCGTGGTAGTTTTTACCTTGTATTTGTGTGATTCGTGGTAGTTTTTACCTTGTATTTTTGTGATTCGCGGTGTAGTTTTTACCTTGTATTTGTGTGATTCGTGGTCGTTTTTACCTTGTATTTGTGTGATTCGCGGTGTAGTTTTTACCTTGTATTTGTGTGATTCGTGGTGTAGCTGTTTGAGCTGCGTGTCCAGCTCCATGAACTGTCGCGTCACCTCGTCGATACGAGCGTGTAGATCTCGGTACTCGCTGTACTCGGTGTTAAAGTCCTGCTTGTAGCTCTGTCTCTGCTCATGGCTGCAGATCGCTGTGTACTTTCTGTGCAAAGAAAATTTAAACAAGACAACATGATCAGATTAGTATCCACCTACAGAACGGGTTGACTTTTAGCTACAAAAAGCATGAAAATATAACAACTTATCAGTGGTGGAAGAAGTATTCAGATCCTTTACTTATAAAAGTACTAATATCACACTGTGAAATTACTCCACTACAGTAAAAGTCCTGCATTCAAAACTTACTGAAGTAAAAGTACAAAAGTATCAACATCAAAATGTTCTTAAAGTATATAAAGTAAAAGTACTCGTTATGAAGAATGGACCCACTCAGATTGTTTTATTTATTCTAAATATATTATTACATTATTTGTATTGATGCTTTTATGTAAACAATGTTTTAATTTTGTAAAGACAAGGCTCATTTAATTACTTAATATAGTAATACAAGATTTAATTTAAAAAAAAGTCTAATCACTTTAAATTGATCATATATTTTATGTTAAATCTCGACTTGTAAAGTAACTAAAGCTAAATGTAGCGGAGTTAAAAGTACAATATTTGCCTAAAAATGTAGTGAAGTAGAACTAAAAAGGTACATTAAAATGGCAATACTCGTACTAGTAAAGTACAAGTGCCTCAAAATTGTACTTAAGTACAGTACTTGAGTAAATGTACTTAGTTACTTTCCACCACTGCAACTGATAAGCATTTTTTTAAAATAAAAAAATACTTGATATAATTAATAGGTTACAAAAAAATGGAGAAATGTTTTTGATGCATTTTGTGTGAAATAATCAGTAGTATTTGTACTTACAGTAGATAGTCGGCTGAGTCTTTGTCCGCTTGAAGCTCACTGGAGTCAAACAACATTTCACTCGGCTCTGGAAGGAAAATTACACAATGTCAAACAATTTGAAAATAGTGAAAGTTGACTTCCAAACTAGCTCATCAGCAGCTAACAGCTAACAGCTAACAGCTCTCACCATCGACGGAGACGTCATCATTTGGATCTTCTGATCGTTGATCTTTTCTCTTTTCTTTCCTGTCTCTCCACCGATCTTTCTCCTTGACACACAAAATCAAATCTTAAGTAAAAAATACATCACCTACACATACATACATCACCGGTCTGGAACCAGTCAGGAACCGGTCTGGAACCAGTCAGGAACCGGTCTGGAACCAGTCTGAACCGGGGACCTTTCCCCGCTCATCTATTGGTTGGTGATTGTGTTACGAAACTGAGACTTGAGATAATATCAAACACGATTGATATGATCCAAACCAAGACTAGGAAAAGACTGATACGAAACAGAGCACATTGGTTTGATCATTTTGTGTATTTTTTAGTCATTTTTACATCTATTTTGTGTCTTTTTTGATCATTTTTACATCTATTTTTGGTCATTTTGTGTCTTTTTTAGTAATTTTTACATCTATTTTTGGTCATTTTGTGTCTTTTTTGATCATTTTTACATCTATTTTTGATCATTTTGTGTATTTTTTAGTCATTTTTACATCTATTTTGTGTCTTTTTTGATCATTTTTACATCTATTTTTGGTCATTTTGTGTCTTTTTTGATCATTTTTACATCTATTTTTGGTCATTTTGTGTCTTTTTTTTATCGTTTTTACATCTATTTTTGGTCAATTTGTGTCTATTTCGATAATTTGTATACTTTTTTGGTCATTTTTACATCTACACCCATGGAAACATTCTTGATAATAACCAAAATCATTCTGAATAAAACCATGTTGTATTACGTCACTGAGACTTGAGATAATATCAAACGCGTTTGATATGATCCAAACCAAAGACTAGGAAAAGACTGATATGAAACAGAGCACATTGGTTTAATACTTTTTTTATTTATTTTTTTTACATCTTTTGGTCATTTTGTGTCTTTTTTTTTTATTGTTTTTACATCTATTTTGGGTCATTTTGTGTCTTTTTTGATCATTTTTACATCTATTTTTGATCATTTTTTGTATTTTTTAGTCATTTTTACATCTATTTTTGATCATTTTGTGTATTTTATAGTCATTTTTACATCTATTTTGGGTCATTTTGTGTCTTTTTTGATCATTTTTACATCTATCTTTGGGTCATTTTGCGTCTTTTCTGATCATTTTTACATCTATTTTGGGTCATTTTGTGTCTTTTTTGATCATTTTTACATCTATTTTGGGTCATTTTGTGTCTTTTTTGATCATTTTTACATCTAGTTTTGATCATTTTGTGTATTTTACAGTCATTTTTACATCTATTTTGGGTCATTTTGCGTCTTTTCTGGTCGTTTTTACATCTATTTTTGGTCAATTTGTGTCTATTTCGATAATTTTGTGTGCTTTTTTTGGTCATTTTTACATCTTTTACAAGACTAGGAAAAGACTGATATGAAACAGATTACTACCTTAAACTGAACCATGGAGATCCAGTAAAACTCCTAGATTTACTAAAGACGTTCAGTTTTTAATCTGGGACTGGGGACATCTTTAGGTGTAAGCAGCATAAAAAGTGTTTTTCTCACCTGATCTCTGTGTTTGTGTTTGCTCTTCTTCCTTTTGGTTTTGTGTCTGTTCAGGTCAGGCACCAACAGGGGGGACGGAGGGCGATCACACTTGTCTTTAGAGGGATCTGCTGGTTTTTCAGGCTCCTCCTGAGCGCCGGGAGTCGCCCCGAGCCTCTTGGCCACTTCAGCCTCCTGCTGACAGACGGCCGACAGCGAGTCGATGAGCGTCCGAGAGTCGATGGAGTTCCTCTGCTGGTCGTTCCCCGCCGCTTCGCTCACGTCTCTTTGAGCTGCTGGTTCTGACGGCGCCACTCTCGGCTTGTCGCTGGCCGTTTTGCTCGATAGGTGGGATATCCTGGGCTTCTTACTCAACAGGGGGTCGGTGTATTCGGTTTCCTCCGGCAGCAAGTGTTTGGGACGGTGAGCTGGGGAGGAGTTGGGGGTGTCCCTCAGGGGACTGACCTGGGCCTCCGGGACGCTGAGGAGGTTCTGCTGAGGCTGAAACAGTTTCCTGCACAGAGGAAGAAGATGATGATGAACAAACAATTCTTCAAAACCTACACTTTGTTTTGCATAGACCACCCTTGTTTTCTCTAATATCTTATACCTACCAAAAAAGACACAAAATTATTTAAAAAATACACAGAATGACCAAAAAAAGACACAGAATGACCAAAAAAAGACACAGAATGACCAAAAAAAGACACAAAATGACAAAAAAAGACATAAAATGACATAGTTGTACCAGGCATTAAAATTAAGTTTTGTTTGGACAAATATAATGATAACAACAAAAATAGCTCATAAGAGTTTAATTTAAGAGCTGATATTTAGACATTTTCCATGTTTTTCTTGATAGCAACCAAAATCATTACCAATTGTGTCTTTTGTTGGTCATGATACGTCTTTTTTGTTAATTTTGTGACTTTTTTTGTTCATTTTGTGTCTTTTTTTGTTCATTATGCGTCTTTTTTGTTCATTTTGTGACTGTTTTTGTTCATTTTGTGTCTTTTTTTGGTCAATTTGTTGTTTTCTTCAATGCATTATTATTTTCCATGGTTTTCTTGATTTTGGTTATTATCAATAAAACCATGTTAAATGTCTAGATATCAGCTCTTAAATTAAACTCTTATGAGCTTTTTTTGTTGTTATCATTATATTTGTCCAAACAAATGTACCTTTAGTTCTACCAGTCATTAAAATGAACAAGAAATTGAAGAAAACAAGGGTCTAATAATTTTTTCATGACTGTATATAGTTGTCATTATGTTACCTGACAAGGATCCGTTTGAGCAGCAGTCGGTCTCCTGAGCTGTAGCCGGGCCAGTCCTTCTGCAGATCCTTGTACAGGTTGTCCTTCAGAACAAATGTTTTGTCCCGAATATTGAGCTGGCCAGCCTGCACACAAATACACACAAAATACTTATTGACTTTCTTAAATTGTGCAATTGTTTTCATTTAAGGCATCTTATTTTCTTTCTTGTCTTCTTGTAAGTTCTGTGGTGGATTCTGTTAACACAATGTGCTCTTATTTTGAAAGCTGGGAAAGATGTGTTTAGCGACAGAGAGTAAGTAGCTTTTTGTGATTAAAACACCTTTAATTGTTAGCTAATGTTAACCTTACGCCACTACATCAAGAAGTAGGAATGTTACCAATATCATGATATGCATTTTTTTTACCTAGAAAAAAATATACACTACTGGTCAAAAGTTTTAGAACACACCAACTTTTCCAGAATTGAATTGAAAATGATGCAGTTTAATGTCTCAGTGTACTCTGAAATGAATGCACATTTGCAACATTTAAAATTCTTTATTGAGCATGATAGTGTTTTGAAAGTAAAAAAAAAAGATTCAAAATCACATTTTATGTTGGACTAAAGGACTAAAAAAAAAGACACAAAATGACCCCAAAAAGACACAAAATGACCAAAAAGACACAAAATGACTAAAAAAAGACACAAAATGACAAAAAAAGACACAAAATGACCAAAAAAAGACACAAAATGGCAAAAAAAAAGACAAAAAATGGCAAAAAAAAAAGACACAAAATGACAACAAAAAAAAAGACACAAAATGACCAAAAAAAAGACACAAAATGACCAAAAAAAGAAACAAAATGACCAAAAAAAGACACAAAATGACAAAAAAAAGACACAAAATGACCCAAAAAAGACACAAAATGACCAAAAAGACACAAAATGACTAAAAAAAGACACAAAATGACAAAAAAAGACACAAAATGACCAAAAAAAAGACACAAAATGGCAAAAAAAAGACAAAAAATGGCAAAAAAAAAGACACAAAATGACAACAAAAAAAAAGACACAAAATGACCAAAAAAAAGACACAAAATGACCAAAAAAAGAAACAAAATGACCAAAAAAAGACACAAAATGACAAAAAAAAGACACAAAATGGCCAAAAAAAAGACACAAAATGACAAAAAAAAAGACACAAAATGGCCAAAAAAAGACACAAAATGACAAAAAATTCATTCAAACATTATTTTTCAGTTTTGGTTAAGCTTACCTTTTTTTATTTACCTCTGGCAGTTCACCACTTACCTTTGTACCCTTTCAAGCTGTTCATTTGACTTGAACTGCTTGAATTTCAACAAAAAAACTGGAAAAATTGGGGTGTTCTAAAACTTTTGACCAGTAGTGTATACCGGTATAATCGTGAACGATACGATATGGCACAGCCCGACTAAAGAGATGAATGTTTTACCTCCGTGAGTGCCGAGTCCAGCAGGTCTTTGTCTCGGGGCGTCAGTCCGTCTCTCTGCAGCCTCAGGATGAGCTCCGGCCTCTTGTAGGGCCTCAGAGCCAGCAGGTGTCTGACTCTCTCCCCGAGAGGCCTCTGCTGCAGCTCGCCCTCCAGCTTCCCGTTTGGAGCGCTGGCGGCTTTCTTCGGCTTGGACGCGCCCACCTGGGGACGCTTGTTGACGTTCCTGAGCAGAGACGTGTGTTGGGGTTTGGCCAGACTGGCCAGCGCCGGCGCCGGAGCTCGCACCGTCACCTTCTTACCTGTGAGGGAGAAGAAAATGTATCATCAGAAGCAGCACTAGTCATATAAAGCCAGAATATGCTTGAGCTAGGGCTGGGCGATATATCAATATAAAAAATATATTGATATATTTATAAATATGCTTATGTTGCTGAGGTTTTTGTCACTGTTTTTCTTTTTTTTTGTTTGTGTGTTTTTATACATTTTGGACGGGTTGATGGCAAATTTCGTTGTACTACCCCGTGCAATGACAATAAATGCTGCACTTACTAGGGTTTGTCATGTTTAGTTCTTTTGTAATGTTTGTTATTCTTTTGTCGTATAAATATATTTATTTCAGAAAAGATATTAGCCTATTTTAATTTAATATTTTTATTTATTTAAATGTTACATTTTGGTAAACTTTAATGGAGCTTTAATTTTAAAAAAAAGAAAAAAGAAAAAAAGATTGGCCTATATTTATTTATAGGCTATTTTCATTTATTTTATATTTTATTATATATAAATATATATTTTTTTCTATTATTATTTATTTTTATATATATTATTTATTTTATCTTTTTTTTATTTAAGATTTTTTATTTTTTATTTAAATGTGCACTTTATGGAGCTTTGATTAAAAAGAAAAAGAATGGCCTATATTTATTTAAAGGCTATTTTAATAAATGTTTTATTTTATTATATATAAATATATATCTTTTTTGTATTATTATTATTTTTTTTATATATATATTTTATTTTATCATTATTTTTTTTACTTAAGATTTTTTTATTTATTTAAATGTGCACTTTATGGAGCTTTGATTAAAAAGAAAAAGAAAAGAAAGAAAGAAAAAAGCTGTTTTAATTTATTTTTTATTATATTATATATAAATATATTGTATTATTATTATTTTTTATATTTTTTTTATTTTATCATTATAATTTTTTTTATTTAAATGTGCACTTTATGGAGCTTTGTTTTTTTTGCTCTCACTTTGTGATAAAAAATATCAGGATATATATCGTATACCGGGATATGACTTTTGGTCCATATCGCCCAGCCCTAGCTTGAGCTTGAGGTTTCCATTTTTATTCTTTAAATGTTGCAACTATACTATACTATATACGATATAAATGTGTGAAACCAGTGCTTTAAAAAAGAGCTTTTTCAGGAAACATCTGGCAAAATAAGACACCAGAGGGAGGGGATCACCATATTTGTTTCCTCCTGTGGCAGAATTGTGGATAGAAAGAGAAAAGACCTCGTTTCACCTCTTCACAAACCCACATTCAGGTTACAAGGACTCACAGAGAGCAAAAGCTGCCATCTAATTTAGGAAATAACCACATGGTTGCACAAGCCTGTAGTGAGTGAGGAAGTGTTTTTTTGTCAGGCTTCCTCTGAACTGACAAAATCATCAAAACTAGTGTGTGTGTGTGTGTGTGTGTGTGTGTGTGTGTGTGTGTGTGTGTACTGTATGTGCGTTTGTGTGCCTTCCCTGAAACAAGATGACGTTGGCTAAAATATCTGTTTAGAAGGAAGTGGTTTGGTGGTTAGAAGAAGAAAGACAACGGTGACAAGAAAAAGCCAAATCACTGGTTTTATGTGCATGTATAGTTCTGTTAAGGCATGTTGTGCAAAAAAAACAAAAAACGTCTGTATGTTCTGCAAACTGTATGTTTGTTTACATTGTTCTACAAAATTATACACAATGATATATGTGTGTGCATGTGCTGTATAGAACATAAAGAGTAGAAAACAGACAAAAATGACAAAAAATGGTGTCTGTATGTTCTGCATATATGTTTGATTACATTGTTCTACAAAATTATACACAATGTGTGTATGTACATGTGATGTATAAAACATAAAGAGTAGAAAATAGACAAAAAGGACAAAAAACAGCGTCTGTATGTTCTGCAAGTATGTTTGATTACATTGTTCTACAAAATGACATCATTATACACAATGATGTGTGTGCATGTGCTGTATAGATCGTAAAGTGAAGTGGAAAACAGACAAAAAGGACAAAAAAACAGCATCTGTGTGTTCTGCAAGTATGTTTGTTTACATTGTTCTACAAAATTAAGTCATTATATACACAATAATGTATGTGCATGTGCTGTATAACCATAAAGTGAAGCAGAAAACAGACAAAAATGACAAAAAAACTGCGTCTGTGTGTTCTGCAAGTATGCTTGTTTACATTGTTCTACAAAATTAAGTCATTATATACACAATAATGTATGTGCATGTGCTGTACAGAACATAAAGACTAGAAAACAGACAAAAAGGACGAAAAACAGCGTCTGTATGTTCTGCAAATTGTATGTTTGTTTACATTGTTCTACAAAATTATACACAATGATGTGTGTGCATGTGCTTAATGGAACATAAAGTGAAGCAGAAAACAGACAAAAAGGACAAAAAACAGCATCTGTATGTTCTGCAAGTATGTTTGTCTACATTGTTCTACAAAATTACATCATTATACACAATGGTGTGTGTGTGCATGTGCTGTATTGAACATAAAGTGAAGTAGAAAACAGACAAAAAGGACAAAAAAACAGCGTCTGTATGTTCTGCAAACTGTATGTTTGTTTACATTGTTCTACAAAAATATACACAATGTGTGTATGTGCATGTGCTGTATAGAACATAAAGAGTAGAAAATAGACAAAAAACAGCGTCTAAGTGTTCTGCAAGTATGTTTGTTTACATTGTTCTACAAAATTAAGTCATTATATACACAATAATGTATGTGCATGTGCTGTATAGAACATAAAGTGGAGTAGAAAACAGACAAAAAGGACAAAAAACAGCAGAAGAAAAAAAAAACCCAGGCTCACTGTTACCATGTCGCTGGTTACCACACGTTGCCATGGCAACCAATGCAATATGGCTGACTGTATTTTTCTTTTCTTGTTTTTTTTTTTTGGTTGGATTTTATCAGCAGAGTACAAATTTGCCTTGAGGCAAGTCTTATTCCTGAGCTGCAGTGCTGTGCAGACTGAGGATGCTCTGAGAGTGTTTTCTGGGTTTATTCTGGGTTTATTTCTGTGTTTTTTCTGGGTTTATTTTCTGTGTTTTCTGGGTTTCTTACCCTGGAAGCGCCCCCCGTGTTTGATGACAATGGCCCCTCGGCTGCGCGTCTCCTCCTCAGCTTGAGCCATGCTCTGACGAGCCTTATCGTATGAGTCATCCGTGGCGTTGACTGTCATCTTTTTCTGAATCACCCCGAGACATGACAGCTCCTCGGCAGCACTGGGAGAAAAGGAAGGAACGGAGAGTTAAGACATCGATCTGATGGAGCTTTCAGGACGCATCCTGCACAAAATCTGTTCCAAATGACACATTGTTTGAGTGCATATTTGTTTGGTGTTCAGTTCAGTTCAGCTTTTATTTCGAACATGTGCGAGTAACACAACAAAGTAAACTCAAAAACAAACAAATCCAATGAGAATAATCAAAACAAAAAAGAAATAGCAATAGTCAAAACAAAAGCTATAATGTGAAAGGAGAAGAATGAAGCATATGCTTATTTAATTCTACCCTTTCTCCACTACACATACATATTTAAATAATACATATTTACAAAAAAACTGAAAATAAATAGATTAAATAAACAAATACATGAATAATTTATCATTTAAAGTTAGATCAGGGGTCGACAACATGTGGCTCTTCAGGCCGTCTGCAGTGGCTTCCTGTTGCTTTAACAACAAACAAAAAATTATGTGGAATTTGTCTACAATTAAATCCACATCATTGTAGTGATTCTTACATTCTCCAATTGTACAAATAATGTACCCAACTCAACTTTATTTGTAAAGCACCTTAAAAACAGCTGCAACAAAGTGCTATACATAAACAAGAACAATAAAATAAAAGAGGAAATAAACACTTAAATAAATAGTTTCATTGCTTTTTAACCCTAGGGAGTCTAAGCCAATTTTTCCTGTTTATTTCCGCCTGTTTTGTTTTTGTTAAATGCATGTATTTCTTCAACCCTTTGATGCAGAATAAAGTAATATACACCATTTTTTCAGGACTGCCAGTGCTACCAGAATATATGGTTCTGTCATGTCACATGAATGTGCAAAAAGTTATATAACCCTGAAGACAAAGGAACACATAAAGCGGAAATTAAATTTTACAGAAATATAATAAAAGCACATAAAAAAACATAAATGCTGTGGTCTTTTTCAACTGAATGTTATATTTTTAGGTCTTGGGGATCAGGGGGAAAACAAATAAACACTCGCGGATCGTTGTCGATTTGTTAAACTGACTGTTATTCGATTAATCGAACAATAATCGATTATTAAATTAATCGTCAACTATTTTGATAATCAAATAATTGGTTTGAGCAGTTTTTTTTAAAGACAATAAATCTAAATTCTCTGATTTCAGCTTCTTCAATGTGAATATTTCTGGTTTCTTTGTTCCTTTATGACAATAAACTGAATATTTTTGTTAATATTTTAATATTTGTGGACTAAACAAGAGATTTGAGGACGTCATCTTGTGGTTTGGAAACACTGATTGATATTTTTATACATTTTATTGACCAGACAACTAATCCACCCATCCATCCATTTTCCTCCGCTTATCCGGGGCCGGGTCGCGGGGGCAGCCGGCTAAGCAGGGCATGAATCGTTTAAATAATCGACAGATTAATCGATAATGAAAATAATCGTTAGTTGCAGCCCTACAAGACTGTATAATGCTTTCTTTGTCTTTTTGTCCATTTTTCATTTTTATATATTTTTATAATAACTTCAGTCTGTAATGCCTGTGCTACTCTATTAATAATTATTATCTGGACCCCAGATAGACTATCTGTCGTCTTGGCGTCAGCTAATGGGGATCCTTTTAAATAAACAACAATAAACAAATATAAGACATCTATCTGCAGTTTATCATTGTTTTTTTTTCCACCATCCATGTGTCATTTTGGCGACAGCTCCAAAGCCTGCTTTTGTTTTTGTGTCAGGACACAAAACAGCAGATTTGATGAATAATTCCCAAACTTTTCACATCTCTTGGCATTTATCACATTCTCTACTTCCTAGACCTGTACAGTGAGGACACCCTGGGTTTCCTGGCATTTAGAAGAGCCTGACAGAGAGACGTTAGCAGCAGGGCGTCTTTCATACGGCAGCAGGGGGCCGGAGACATTTTAAAATATTGAAACTTGTTCAGAAACACAAGTTAACTCTATATATAGTCAGTAAATAAATAATCACTGTGCAGCAAACAGGCTCACTGCAGTCATGAGGAGCTTCTGGATTCAACACTTTATAATAATAATCCCCATGCACCATAAAATGTGTGATCGCCCCCATTTTTAATGGCGCCATTGCTTTGTTGTTTGCGTTCTAATTAAATTTCACACCTTTTCAACTGATAAACAGATGCAAACCCATGTTTTTTTTCATAACTGTGTAACTATCACAGATTTAATCTTTAAACTTACATTTTAAAAGTGTAAAATAAATCATCTAATCAGTTTGTTCTAGACAAACATATGACTTCATGTGCAACAACAGAGTATATGACAGAAATTAGGCCTGTCACAATAAAACGTCAAAATAGTCAAAATAATGAAAAAAAGTCACAAGGAAAAGTCAAAATGACAAAAAAAGTTGAAATCATGAAAAAAAGGTCAAAATTAGAAAAAAAAGTCAGACAGGTTAAAGAGTAAAAATAATGAGAA
Organism: Centropristis striata; assembly: GCF_030273125.1. Taxonomy (NCBI): domain Eukaryota; kingdom Metazoa; phylum Chordata; class Actinopteri; order Perciformes; family Serranidae; genus Centropristis; species Centropristis striata. The sequence continues at coordinate 2,164,320 of NC_081532.1, read as the reverse complement.
AATAGTCAAAATAACTTAAAAAAAAGTTGAAGTCACAAGGAAAAGTCAATGAAAAAAAAAAAGTCAAAACAACGAGAAAAAAGTCAAAATAATGAGAAAAAAGTTGAGGAAAAGACAAAATAAAACATTTTTTAGGACGATATATTTTCCCAGAAACTATCATGATAAACGATAGTATCATTGTATCGATGTTGTTTCAGTTTTATAACGATATTAGAGCATAATTAGTACATCCTTTTCCACAGCAATGATTTTTTGAAAATCTTGAGAATCTTAAACACTGGAATTGAAATGTGGAAAAGAGATATTAAAACATCCTGCTGCTTGGGAAATATAGTTTACATATAGTATATAGTTTATAGTTTTTGGCAATTCGTACTGCCTGTCAAACATTTGCAGCATTACTAAAAACTAAATTAAAATAAATGTGTGTTTCATGTGAGTATCTGTTGTCTTTATTATGTCTTTTTTGGTCATTTTACGCCTTTTGTTTCTTTTTTGGTCATTTTACATCTTTTTGTGCCATTTTTAATGTCTTTTTGTGTCGTTTTTTTATCTTTTTTGTGTATTTTTTTGGTCATTCTGTGTCTTTTTACATCTTCTTTTGGTCACAAAATGACCAAAAAAGGCAAAAAATGTAGTTGTGATTTACCGAGATCCGAGCTGTTGGACGCAATCGAAGCTTCCATGAGGATTATCCCGGGCGACGTTCGTCACACCGAAGGTGAAGATCCTCAATTCATCTCTGTTCTCTGAGCAGGGGATGGAGATTCTCTGTGGCAGGAAGGAGAGAGACGCAACAGAAACAATTAGATCTTTCAAATCTTCATGCATGTGATGAAATTATCAAACTAGAATATGTCAACAGGTCAACCAGCTCCTCTTACCCCTTTGTTGCCATTGAAACAGATGGTGGGACGGGAAGAACAACCCTGGAGAAGAAAGAAAAAAAAGACATTTGATTGGTTTTGATTGCGACCAGTAAAGACAAGCACACATTTGAAATATTTATTCATGCACTGCAAAAAAAGGTGTGTCCAAAAACCAGATAAAACAGTAAATCTGAGGGAAATGATCTTGCTGCATGGACAGATAATTTACCTTGACAAGATTTATTAAATTAAGATTATTAAATCTAGAAATAAGCATGTTGAACGCTTAAAATAAGAAATTAACATTTCCCTCAGATTTAGTGTTTTTATCTTGTTTTTAGACACACCTTTTTTGCAGTGTACCCACATAAAAAAAATTCAAGGGTTCTTGCATAAGGGACATAAATACTACAAATAAATACTTGCATAAGGGACATAAATAGTCAAATAAATACTTGCATAAGGGACATAAATAGTCAAATAAATACTTGCATAAGGGACATTAGTAGTCAAATAAATACTTGCATAAGGGACATAAATACTACAAATAAATACTTGCATAAGGGACATAAATAATACAAATAAATACTTGCATAAGGGACATAAATAATACAAATAAATACTTGCATAAGGGAAATAAATACTACAAATAAATACTTGCATAAGGGACATAAATAATACAAATAAATACTTGCATAAGGGCCATAAATAGTCAAATAAATACTTGCATAAGGGCCATAAATACTACGAATAAATACTTGCATAAGGGACATAAATAGTCAAATAAATACTTGCATAAGGGACATAAATACTACGAATAAATACTTGCATAAGGGACATAAATAGTCAAATAAATACTTGCATAAGGGACATAAATACTACAAATACATTCTTGCATAAGGGACATAAATACTACTTAAATACTTGCATAAGAGACATAAATAATACAAATAAATACTTGCATAAGAGACATAAATAATACAAATAAATACTTGCATAAGGGACATAAATACTACAAATAAATACTTGCATAAGGGACATAAATACTACAAATAAATACTTGCATAAGGGACACACGTACTACAAATAAATACTTGCATAAGGGACATAAATAGTCAAATAAATACTTGCATAAGGGACACACGTACTACAAATAAATACTTGCATAAGGGACATAAATAGTCAAATAAATACTTGCATAAGGGACATAAATAGTCAAATAAATACTTGCATAAGGGACATAAATACTACAAATAAATACTTGCATAAGGGACACACGTACTACAAATAAATACTTGCATAAGGGACATAAATACTACAAATAAATACTTGCATAAGGGACACACGTACTACAAATAAATACTTGCATAAGGGACACACGTACTACAACCAGTAGGGTTGTCAAAAGTATCGATACTCAAAAAAGTATCAATACTAAAACGTCGTATCCTGATACGTACTCATTTCAAAAGTATCGATATCGAGTACTTCAAACTTGGCGAAAAATCTTAAAGACCGACACCCTTGACAGCTTTTACAGTGAATTTCGACAGGTAAGTGTCTTTGGTTTCAAACTGACCTATTACTGAGGTTATCGTGGCCGGTGGCTCGCATTAATGTTGCCCGTGTTATTATTAGCCATTAGCCGCAGCTAGCAATTAAAGGCTGACGTCACGTTAATGATTATAAACAACGTAAATAAATAAATCAGGCACGTAGTATGTCCATATTACGTTAATTGACACAGTGTCAGTATACATAAGCATAGAGTTAATAAGTTTACATGAATGTTGGTGACTGAAAAGTGTTATTTTATCTCTTGAAGTCCCAGAATGAAGCAGAGAAAAGTCGACTTATCAAGTTTTCCTAATATTGTGCACAGCATACAACCTCAAAATATTATTATTGTTTATTGTATTTATTCATTCTTTGCACTACCTCAGACCTGAAGCTTGTTGCAGTGTGGTTCTGTTCATTTTTACATTTTGCATTTTTCTTGTTAATAAAAATATTTCTGTTAAATTTTGGGGTGTTTGTTTTTATCCTTGTGGTATCGAAAATACTATCGAGTATCGAACATTTTCCTGAGTATCGGTATCGAGTTGAACATTTTAGTATCGTGACAACCTTATGCCCGAGACTACCAAATATAAAAACTAAAAGTTTACATGTGTAGCCTAGCTGAGAGATCGTCTGCTTCAGCAGCTTCAGATATTTCTGCACTTTGGTTAGGAACGCCTCACACACAAACACAGAAGATAAGATCTGATCAGATCAGCAGAGATGTTAGTCTAACGTACAACAGAGGATGTTTTGTGGTCTGTACTGCTTGTACAAGTGCTACATCTTCCTTCATTGTGGTTTCATTGCTGCGATGACTCGGCCTGTTTTCTTGTCTGTTTGTAGGAGACGGGGCGAGTTAAACAGCCTGCTGTGTCTGCAAGGGCCCAGTCTTTTTAATATAGTAGGTTTCTATGCACATTGCTGCTGATTGGGTAACACCTCTGTGACTGTATCCACATAGTGGACATAGTCTCCATGATGTCACCCATCATCACATCACCATCTTGCTATGTGGCAGTTGGTTTATTGGGTCAACAAGTTGCAACAAGTGCATTCAAAAAATGGCTTAGGAAGTGGAGAGATGCTACATCATCAGGTAACGCCAGCGACAGCTAGCTAGCTAGCAAAACAAACAGAAACAAATGACTCCTTAGAGTTTCATTTAGTCCAACAGAACACTGAACAAGGAACAAGGCATTTCAAAGTGACCCAAGTGTCAAAATCACCACCCATGAAGTGAAAACACACTCTGAGAGGGTAAAAGTTCAATGTCAACAACACAGTGTACACTGTGTATGTACACCTGTCAATCATAAGGTTAGGACTGCACAATTATGGCCAAAATGATAATCACGATTATTTTGATCAATATTGTAATCATGATTATTCATCGTGTCAGGGAAAACATCTGTATTTGTTTGTCTGTAAACAAACAGAGATGCTAAGTGAACACCTCCTGCAGCAGCAGCACATACACACTGTACTGCTACAGAGCTAACTGTTAGCCTGTTAGCACATACACACTGTACTGCTACAGTACAGTGTACTGTAGCAGTACAGCCTGTTAGCACATACACACTGTACTGCTCCAGAGCTAACTGTTAGAATGTTAGCACAAACACACTGTAGCACATACACACTGTACTGCTACAGAGCTAACTGTTAGCCTGTTTGCACATACACACTGTACTGCTACAGAGCTAACTGTTAGCCTGTTAGCACATACACACTGTACTGCTACAGAGCTAACTGTTAGCCTGTTAGCAATTTGCAGACTGGACGCTAAGGGGTTAACATCCCCTCTGGCTCTGCAGCTGGGAGAGACTGCTGCAGGAGGACTGTGCTTCGACTCATTCTTAACGAGCTGCCGTTATGAAGAGTAAGAACAAGTCTCCAATAACACAACCGAAATGTCGCTAAATACAGCAACAAAGTTGCTAAGTTGGCAACACTGCTTCGCCAGCTTTTACAAATGGTGCATGTTGCTGCTTGCTGCTTAGTGTTTGCTCGTTATTTATTTTGGCAGCTCCATGAAACCTCAACTATGCGTTCGCCTACTGGTGTAGAAAGAGCTTGATTAGATATGCAGGAGAGCCGCATTTTAAAATGGAAATAATGCCAACGATCAGGTTAATATAATCGTGGCGGCCAAAATTGTGGCCCCACCCTAAAGTAGACTCTGTTTTATTGTTTATTTTACTGGAAATGAGACCAAAATACACGTCTAATTCAGAGTAGAGATACACAATATGGTTTGCATTCACTTTCTTTGAGTTGAGGAGGGTGGTGTTTACAAACAGTAAGCAACAATTCCTGCATAATACACCTTTAAGATCAGCTTCACACCAATTCACAATCCTACTTGAGTGTGTATTTCCACCATAAACACAGACACATTAGTGAGTACACCACAATGTACAACCTGTGATACATGTACATAGAGCTGCAACTACCAATTATTTTCATTATGGATTAATCTGTTGATAAGTTAAACGATTAATCGATTAATTATATTATTATATATATACTAATTTAAACAGAAAAATAATAGAAATTGCAGGTTTATTTGAAAGGGAAATTATTATCTAGATATTGATGAAGTAAAAAAGTGGGATAAAATGATATTAAGACTAAAATATAGGGCTGCAACTAACAATCATTTTCATTATCGATTAATCTGTCCATTATTTAAACGATTAATCGATTAGTTGTTTGGTCAATAAAATGTTTAAAAATATCTATGAGTGTTTCCCAAACCACAAGATGACGTCCTCAAATCTCTTGTTTTGTCCACAAACCAAAGAGATATTCAGTTTATTGTCATAAAGGAACAAAGAAACCAGAAATATTCACATTGAAGAAGCTGAAATCAGAGAATTATTTGGACTTATTGTCTTTAAAACAAAACTGCTCAAACCGATGATTAATTTAATAATCGATTAATCAAACAATTGTTGCAGCTCTACATGTTCGCTTGGTGTATCCTGACACTTGTGCATGATGTTCCCATTAATAAATTCAATTTGTATTTAAAGAGGGCACTTGGTACGGTCATTAGGACCTGCTACTCAAGTACAGCAGCTTGTCACACCAGGATATAATAATAGAATAGAATATAATATCAGTGATAGAACGGCCTGTCACTTGTCATAGGGGTGAATTACAGCGTATAGGGAAAGGCAGAAATGACAGTGTTCAAGTCACACATTAGCAGCACTGATGGAAACTATGTGATGGCTGGAATCAGAGTGACCTTTTCATGGAGTCCACCTGTTGATGAGTGCACTCACTAGTTTTATTGTCTCTGTGATCTGGCCAAGTGGGTTATGAATAGCCACACTAGGGCCTAAAAGATTATCACCATATTTCAAGGTATTTTTGCGATAACGATATTCTTGTCGATATTACAAAATACTGCAAAAGATATAGAAAATATGATTTTAGTCTGTATTAGGGTTGTCAAAAGTATCGATACTCAAAAAAGTATCGATACTAAAACGTTGTATCCGGATACGATGCTCATTTTCAAAAGTATCGATTTAGTTTATTGTTATGTGTGTAAAGCATAGCCAAGGAAGGAACACTTAAGTTAAGTTATTGTTATTTTTTTATCAAGCTTGCCTAATATTTTGTACAGCATACAACCTCAAAATATTGTTCTAATTGTTATTGTTTATTGTATTTATGTATTTTCTGCACTACCTCAGACCTGAAGCTTGTTATCATAGTTGCAGTTTCTTTTTGCACAACTGTTTTTTATTATAAATATTTAACCTGTGGTTCTGTTCATTTTTACATTTTTCTTGTTGATAAAAAAATATTTCTGTTAAATTTTGGGGTCTTTGTTTTTATCCTTGTAGTATCAAAAATGGTATCGAGTATCGAATATTTTCCTGAGTATCGGTATCGAGTTGAAAATTTTAGTTTCGTGACAACCCTAGTCTGTATAAGTAATTAAAACTAAAAATAATACTCTTGACACTTGAGTATTAGCAGATAATAAAAAAATAACCATCTAGTGGGTCTGGGGGCAACTTTTTTTCCCATAAAAGCTCAAATTTGGTGCCTCTCACACATTCTAACGCCACTATTCCATCAAATACACTGATCTTATTCATTGCATATTTAGTTAATTATTGTAAAAGGAGAATTTAGGTTCTTGTATGTTTTATTCAAGCCATCTTATTTTGACAGTCTTCTTGTAAACACACTGTGCTCTTATTTTGAAAGCTGCATTGTTTAGCAACAGGAATAGGGTTGTCAGTCACGATACTAAAATTTTCAATACCGATACTCAGGAAAATATTCGATACTCGATACCATTTTCGATACCACAAGGATAAAAACAAAGACCCCAAAATTTAACAGAAATATTCTTGTTAACAAGAAAAATGGGTAGCGCTTTATAATAAGGTTCTTAATAACCATTAATTAACAAGTAATAAGGCATTGTTCTCGCTTTAGATCCGGTAGTTGCAAAAAGCATAGTTAACTTATAGTTAACTTATAATAGATGAGCAATAAAGTATGTTTTAATATCAATAAGCAAACAAAATAAGATTAATAAAGGCATGGCAAGACATAATGGGTGGGTCATGGGTGTTATAATGCCATTATTAACACTTATATAAGCTTATAAACACACAATAATGTTAATAAGCATCTTGTAAGGACTTACAAGGGCCTTATTACTTGTTAATTAATGGCTATTACAAGGACCTTAATATAAAGCGTTACCGAAAAATGCAACATGTTAAAATGAACAGAACCACAGGTTAAATATGTATAATAAAAACAGTTGTGCAAAAAGAAACTGCAACTATGATAACAAGCTTCAGGTCTGAGGTAGTGTAAAAAAAAAACATAAATACAATAAACAATAACAATTAGAACAATATTATGAGGTTGTATGGTTTAGCTGTTTAATAAGTTGTTGGATCGATACTTTTGAAAAGGAGTATCATATCCGGATACTACGTTTTAGTATTGATACTTTTGACAACCCTAAACAGGAATGTTGCCAATATTATGATATGCATTTTTTTTTACCCATAAAAGGAAATAAACCGGTATAATGGTGAACGATACGGTATTGCACACCCCTAATCCTCACACTTGAAACTAAATAAAGGAACTAGATATTTATACATGGCTCCAGTACTGTGTGCATGTTAGACTCAACCAGTGTTGGGTGTTTCCCCTCCTGCTTTCTGTCTCTCTCATGCTAACACTGTGATGATGATGCTAGCTCCAGCTCTGACAGCAGCAGTGTGGTTTCAACACATTTCAACAGAAAACGGTGACTAGTGACTGTCATTTTCCTCACTCAGGAGTTTCCTATCCGTAATACCATGAATTACTGAATAGAGGAAGTGTACGTGACTGTCCTCGGCTCAGACTTCCTGCCGTGTCTGATTCATTTATGAGTAATTGGGTCAAATGTTTGAATTTGAATATGTCCATCTGTCTCCCTGAAGACACACGGTACAATCCAAAATACTCCTACTACTACGAGCCTCCTTCCCCTATATAGAGTCTAACTGCAGAAACTAGACTAAAGGTCAAACTGAGAAAAAACTGCTTTGAAGCTATTTAATGCCAGATTGGTAATATGTAGATAAGTGATATGACATTTATTTCTACATGTATTGATGATGTAATATTGCTGCACTCCGGTTTTGCTGTAAAAGGTTCTAATAGTAATACAAAAACAAAGATCAGTAACTACAATGTTGTCTTTTTTCAGCTTTTATATTTAGTTTTCAGTGAATAAACATTTTCAAATTGAGTGTTTAACAACTCTATTCAAAGGTTTGTGTATTTTAGACTAAATATTATAAAGTTTTTAATATTTTTTAGTCTTAACATAATTTTATCTCACTGTTTTTACTTCATCAATATCTAAATAATAATTTCCCTTTCAAATAAACCGATAATTTCTATTATTTTTATGTTTAAATTAGTGTATATATCCAAAGCAGACTGTGGTAAATGCAATTACTACTTGGTTTTGTGTTGGATTTTGTGGTTTTTATATCATTATTTCTCTGAAATAAAGCAAAATTGTAATCTAAAACCTTTGTCACATGATAAAACAGACATAAAGGACTTCATTTGTAGTTATAACTCAATTTTTAATGCAATATTTTGTGTTTACCGTTTTTTTGTCCTTTCTTTGTGTGTTTTTATGTGTTTTTTTGTGTGTGATTTAATGTATTTTTGTGTGTTTTTGTTTGTTTTTCTGCATTTTTTGTGTGTGATTTTATGTGTTTTTATGTGTTATAATACTACAATTACTGCTTGGTTTTGAGCTGGATTTTGTGGTTTTTATATCATAATATCTCTGAAACAAAGCAACATTGAAATCTAAAACTTTGTCAAAAGATAAAACAGACATAAAGGGGTTCATTTTTAATGCAATATTTTGTGTTTACTGGTTTTTTGGAATTTCTTTGTGTGTTTTTGTGTGTGTTTTTATGTGTGTATTTGTTTGTTTTTATGCGTTTTTTGTGTGTGATTTAATGTGTTTTTGTGTGAGTGTTTTTAGGTGTTTTTATGTGTGTTTTTTGTGTGTGTTACAATACTACAATTACTGCTTGGTTTTGAGCTGGATTTGTGGTTTTTATATCATAATTTCCCTCTAATACAAGCAACACTGAAATCTAAAACATTGTCACAAGATAAAACAGACATAAAGGAGTTAATTTTTAGTTCTAACTCTATTTTTAATGCAATCTTTTGTGTTTACTGTTTTTTTGTAATTTCTTTGTGTTTTTGTGTGTGTTTTTATGGGGGGGGGGTTTGTGTGTAATTTAATGTATTTTTATGTGTGTTTTTGTTTGTTTTTATATGTTTTTTGTGTGTGATTTTATGTGTTTTTATGTGTTTTTGTGTGTGTGATTTTATGTGTTTTTATGTGTGTGTTACAATACTACAATTACTGCTTGGTTTTGAGTTGGATTTTGTGGTTTTTATATCATAATTCCTCTGAAACAAAGCAAAATTGAAATCTAAAACTTTGTTACAAGATAAAACAGACACAAAGGAGTTCATTTTTAATGCAATATTTTGTGTTTACTGTTTTTTTGTAATTTCTTTGTGTTTTTGTGTGTGTTTTTATGTGTGTTTTTTGTGTGTTTTTATGTGCTTTTTTGTTTGTGATTTAATGTATTTTTATGTGTTTTTGTTTGTTTTTATGCATTTTTTGTGTGTGATTTTATGTGCTTTTATGTGTATTTTTTGTGTGTGTTACAATACTACAATAACTGCTTGGTTTTGAGTTGGATTTTGTGTTTTTTTATATCATAATTCCTCTGAAACAAAGCAAAATTGAAATCTAAAACTTTGTTACAAGATAAAACAGACATAAAGGAGTTCATTTTAATGCAATATTTTCTGTTTACTGTTTTTTTTGGGGGGAATTTCTTTGTGTGTTTTTATGTGTTTTTGTGGGGGGTTTTATGGGTTTTTTTGTGTGTGATTTAATGTATTTTTATGTGTGTTTTTGTTTGTTTTTATGTGTTTTTTGTGTGTGATTTTATGTGTTTTTATGTGTGTGTTACAATACTCCAATAACTGCTTGGTTTTGAGTTGGATTTTGTGGTTCTTATATCATAATTCCTCTGAAGCAAAGCAACATTGAAATCTAAAACTTTGTCACAAGATGGAACAGGCATAAAGGAGTTCATTTTCAATGCGATATTTTGTGTTTACTGTTTTTTGGGGGAATTTCTTTGTGTTTTTATGTGTTTTTGTGGGGGTTTTTGTGTGTGATTTAATGTATTTTATGTGTGTTTTTGTTTGTGTTTTTGTGTATGATTTTATGTGTGTGTTACAATACTACAATTACTGCTTGGTTTTGAACTGGATTTTGTGGTTTTTATATCATAATCCCTCTGAAACAAAGCAACATTGAAACATAAAACTTTGTCACAAGATAAAACAGACATAAAGGGGTTCATTCTTAGTTCTAACTCAATTTTTAATGCAATATTTTGCGCTTACTGTTTTTTATTGTAATTTCTTCGTGTGTTTTCATGTGTTTTTGTGTGTGTTTTCATGGGGGGTTTTGTGTGTGATTTTATGTGTTTGTATGTGTGTTTTTTGTGTGTGTTACAATACTACAATAACTGCTTGGTTTTGATTTGGATTTTGTGGTTTTTATATCATAATTCCTCTGAAACAAAGCAACATTGAAACATAAAACTTTGTCACAAGATAAAACAGACATAAAGACGTTCATTTTTAGTTTTAACTAAAACATTTTATGCAATATTTAGCGTTTAATGTTTTTTTTAATAATTTCTTTGTGTGTTTTTATGTGTTTTTGTGCGCGTTTTTTTGTGTGTGATTTAATGTATTTTTATGTGTTTTTGTTTATTTTTATGCATTTCTT